>NW_026727734.1:0-30914 GCF_029784015.1 Lycium ferocissimum
CCATGGGGGTCGGCGACCAAATATAATGGATGAAAAGAACGAATATCCAGCCACAAGGGCCATATTTGTCTGCGTACCAAGAGAGACGATATGTATTTATTTAATTTGCCGAGAGGGTCATTCATACAAATTGTCGAGAGGGACATTCATACAAGCCAAGGGTCATTCATACAACTGTCGAGAGGGCCATTCATGCAAATTACTAGGAGGGCCATTCATACAAACTACTCAGAGGGTTATTCATACGAGCTGCGAGGAGGGCATTCATATAAACTGTTGAGAAGGCCATTCATATAAGCTAGAGGGCCATTAATTCAAACCGTTGAAAGGGCCATTCATATAAACTACCAAAAAGGCCATTTATTCAAAAACGACCAAAAGGGCCATCCATATCAAGCTAGCAGAGGGCCGTTACGTACGAAACGGAAGAAGAGCCATTCATCTAAAATTCCATGAAGAATATGTTATACCTCGCATTTTGCACATTTAGATATTTTAGGAGTTAGTGGCGAAAGTTAACGACGGGGTGATATTTTTTCCGGCTTCGTTAAGAATGCATGAGTCGCATTCATCTTTTGTTGGTACATTAAGGGTAAACTTAGAATTTGGAAATTTTAGTTCATGACATGTTGGAGTAGGCCCCCCCGCCTTGGTTGGCCAATATTTTCATGCCATGAAATGGCACATGTGTACATTACATATTTGTGGAGCTATATATATGCATGGAATGACTAAGCAAGACTACAATTCATCTTTTGTGACCTTGGAAATTTCTAGAAAATTGAAGAAAATTGGAGAAAAAAAAGGAAAAGAAAGAAGCACATGATCGGCCATGTGCTCCTATATATATATATATATATATATATATATATATATATATATATATATATATATATATGATGAAAACACAAGGCTCAACTCATCATTTTCTAACTCTAGAAAAGAGAGAGAGGGAGTTCGGCCAAGAGGGGCTAGCCGAACATGGCCCCTAAACTTTGATGATGAGAAATTATTTTCTCCTTGTTTCTTACTAATTGGAAGGCCCTCTTTAACCTGGAGTGGTTGTTGGAACAAGAAAACCATCCGTTCTTGCGAGTAGAACCTTGGACGAGAGAGAGAGAGGTGATGGTAATATATGATTTCTTGTATTGATGAAAATGATAATGCTAACGTATGGAATTGTTGATATAGTTTATGAATTTGGAAGAAGAAATATGTTGTTGATGTTCCTTAATGTAGTTGGAAGGTTTCGGGTGGAATGGCCTATTGTTTGGGTTGTTGGAAATATTGTATGAATTGTTTAAAGTGTTCTTGGATATGGTTTGAATGGTTTCGGATTAGTAATTGGACGTATGAGCATGAATATTGGTTTGAATGTAAGTGGTTGAATTGGATATGAAATGTTGCCGAATTGTGTAGAAAGGAATTATTAATGTTAGAATGTGTTTTGAATCACTTATGAATATTGTTGGTATGGTTGTTGTTGTTGATTACCGAGTTGAATTCTCGGGGTTGTTGGAATTATAGGGGAAGTGCTGCCGAAATTTCTGTAGACAAAGTGTTAATTTGGTATTGGATGCTTAAGTGCTTATGGCTAATGGTTGATACCTAATGACGTTATTGTAGATCGTGAGAAGTCGAGACGCAAGTTCGGATTAGCTTAGGAAGCGGCTAAGGTATGTAAAGCTCAACCTTTCTTTCCTTGGCATGTCTTAGTTGAAAGTAAGTTATGACACGAATCTTGAGGTAACTCTAATTACAGTGATCCGAGCATGTTTATGAATCTTATTGGTTTCTTGATATTCGTATTCTTAATGTGGTCAAATCATGGTCCTTATGTCACTTGTATAATTAAATTTCAAAAGTTTCAAAAAGGTTTTGTTTTCAAAAGAGTTTTGTTCCTAAACGATTCCAAAACTACGAACGTCCGTAACTTTCACAGAAAGGCTCGGATCGCTTCGATATGTTTGTAGAGAGTCCTAAAGTGAATAATGTTTGTAACTTTCCGTGACGGCTCGAATTGAGTTGATGTATGGTGTGATCTCTCGACACTTTGATATCTTTATGATATATGATATGTTTTAGAGTAATGTCGAAAGCTATTTGATATAACGTTATCAGGACATTCAAATGACGCGATAGATTACTTAATTGAGTCCATGGAATGATTTATGTGCATATGGTTTCTCACTACTCTCTGCTCGTGCAAGCTCGATATGTCATTCACCGAGTCCGGCGGGTACGTATTCGTGCACATTCCTTTGCATTGTTCACCGAGTCCTCACTAGAGGGCGGGGCACGGTATATGATGATATATTGATCCCTCGCACCGAGTCCCGAAAGGGCCGGGTACGGTATATGATGGTATGATTATTTACCGAGTCCCTCGTTAGAGAACGGGAGTATGACTATTCAGGAGTCCTTACTAGAGGGGCAGGTACGTATATATATATATATATATATATGTATATGCATGATGATTATATGATTTTACTTACCGCGTCCCTCGTTAGAGGGCCGGGGCACGTTATATGTATATGAATATGATGATTTTACTCACCGAGTCCCTCACTAGAGGGCGGGTACGGTATATATGTACGATGACATGATGATACGATTATGATATGTTTTTACCCTCGATATATGCATATGTATGACAAGTGTTTCAAAGAGGCAAGTCTTATGATTTTCTGGTCTTTATACTTATTATTGTAATCCCGACTTCGATTATGATTCATTTTCGTACACTCACTTCTACATACTCGGTACATATTCGTACCGACCCCGTTTCTTCGATTTGCGTTTCATGCCGCGCAGGTACACCTAGGTGAGCTGAGGATATTAGCAGAAGATGTTCCAGCGGGAGTGGCGAGCTCCACTTTCTCCAGAGTCCAGCCGAGTCAGAGTATTATGTTATGGTTTTATGTTCTTTGTTAGAGACTTTGCAGACAGTGTCGTGGGTATAAGATGTCGGTTATGTAATGTAAGCCGATGTATTACTATGCATTGTATTAAAGATTTCACGCGTTACAGTTTTGACTACGATTTGAGAAAGATGAAGAGCAAGTTTATTTTCTGAAAATCTTTCATTGTGTACTTATGATTTACTTTAGGGGCCCAGCATGATTATGATTGTCACGAAAGTCAGAGGGTTCGCTCGGCCCTAAGTAAGGGTCGGGTGCCCATCACACCCTATCGGATTAAGGGTGTGACAAATTGGTATCGAGCCCGGTTCGTCCAGGGGTTGTGCGCAAAGTCGTGTCCCGAGAGAGTCCCGTTTATGGTGTGAAGCCGGCCACATTTATAAACAGGAGGCTACGAGGCATTTAGGATGGTTACTCTTCTTTCATTTCTTAGATCGTGCCATAGAGCCAAGTCATAGGAAATGAGATTTCTTACGCTAACCTTCGATTTCAGCAGAAGAACGACATCGATCGAAGAAGGTGACCGACGATATTGGAAGTTACAAAGCACGCAGGTAAGCAAAGGTACGAAAGATATATGTCGAGTACGGTATTGACGTACGATTGAAATGTAAAGTTGAAAACTGAAAAGGAAAGTACACAAGAAAGTGTGACAAGTGCAGTTCGAGTTGGACGTACGAGGTAAGTTAATCATTCTCATGCTACTGATGATATCGGGAGCCCTGTGTGGCCGTGATATGATATGATATATGTATATATGTGATGGCCCTGTGAGGCATTATTGGTACTTCCTGCGTGCAGGTTTTGGGATAGTAAGGAATACAGAGGAAACTCTGCCAAAATTTTTCTGGAAACACTACGAGAATGAGATATAAGTTTGGAACATGTTTTGAAAAAAAAAAAAAGAAGAAGAAGTCGTGCTAATAGTAACAATGGGAGTTGACTGAGCCGTGAGGTACGGCTGCCCTTTAGGAATAAGTTAACTGTGGAAATTGGTGATAATAGTAACTAGGAGGTTGATGAAGATACGGTAATGAGGAATTTGGAACGGACTAAGAGATGATTAGAAAGGGTTGGTAGGTTCGGATAGAGTGATATATTAGGGCACCGACTGAATCGATAGGTAGGAGAAAAATATGATGAGATTATAGTCACGGGAAGTAATGATACGAGTAAGACAGGGGTATGAAAAAAAAAAAGAATTGTGACGGATAGGAATGTATTAATAAATTATTTGCCCGGTATGTGTTGTGAGGGCGTTTTGGGAATATGTTAAGATTCCGACTTACTTAATATTATGTACGGTAAGGTCGTGCGGTGAGGTGGACGCGATCGTACCGCATTAAGGCACCCGATTTTATTAAAGTTTCAATGTTAAGCGTGCTGGAGTGAGAAAAATTTCGGGATGGGTGACCCCCCTGGGAAGTTTTTACGAAAAGTCTTACAAACTCAGACGTAAGAGGCAAATGAGAAGCTAGAGTAATTTAAGAAAAATTAGAGGTCGGAGCGAGCGGGGAAACCTTAGAGAGGTTGCGTAGGACGGGGCGGATCAGGTCGGTAAAGAGAAGGAGTTAACGGAAAGAAGGAATAAGAAGAAAGCGAGACAATAGCGTAGTAGTAGGTTATGACATGTATAACGGAGGATACGAGTGCCATGAGTGACGGGACTGTGAAAGACCAATTATAGGAAGAAGAGAAACAAGGCAGAATGAGTGCTAGAAGGTGACTGGCAGGATACAGATAAACGTGGACGAACAAAATACGTTTTGAAAATAAGAAAAGAATTATGTAGGAGTAGAGAGTGTCCTGTATGACACAGAGGTAGCATAAGATTCCTCGTGTGTAGAATAGAAGACAGACATAAATGGAAGAAATGACAAGGGGGATACCAAAGGAAGCACCCGAGACAGGTTGGGATAAAGATAATATTCCAAGAGAAATTTGGATACTTATCGTTGGAATAAAAATGCTGCCTAAGCGGGTTTGAGATAAGGACATAGGGCAAGTATACATAGATAAAGATATAAGTACACCCCTAAAGGGGGGAAGCGGCTGAGAAAAGTACAAGGTTGAGATAGAAACAATTGACACAATAGTGTGTCGGGTACGGATGCCAGCTACAAGTAAGACCCTTTTATTGAAATAAGCTAGTAAGATCGGAAAACCAGCAATAAGCGGATAAAATTCAGGGTGGTATTTAAGTTAGCGTGAGGAGTTTTTGCAGAAACCTGGAATGACCGGACGTTAGAAAATGGGCGTGTATGAAGAGAAAGAGTATGACAAGAGGATGGTATTGAATAACTTAAGAGATAGTATGAAGGATAGCGATCCCATACAAGATTAAGGGCCAAGATGTTGGCTATAAAGTTGTTCGCTAATACTATTGCAACTTGTAAGTGATAAGAAAAAGGAGTAGGAAACCCTTATGGTATGGAGTGAGAAGATAAGAGTGACCAAAGGAAGGGAAAGAAATATGACAAAATAGGACGAGCGAGTTTTGGAATTAGTACGGACAAAAAATGCGAGCTAGAGGACGAAAGAACCATGTCTAAGATTGAACGCACTGTATTTAAGTTGTACGGGGATGATGGTGCCATGTAAAGTATTGGTATGCTAGAATAAGACTCGGTAAGTATTTGGTAAGAAGAGCGAAGGTTTAGCAAGGACAATGCAGGTTGTGATATTTCGGGGGGTATACTACGGAAAAATGTAACAATGGATTAAGCCAATGCTAAAATGGAATTAGTGTTGAGGATGGACGAGGTATGGCTATGGTTGAACTAAGGATTTGTTTCGATACCGGAAGTAAGATAAGAGAAAGGAAGACAAGGTAGGACATAAGGACTGGTAAGCGACGCTGAGGTATTTTTTTTTTTTGGGTTAATCTGAACACTTTCGTATATTTTTGCAGAGAGTGCAACACAATGTGCGACAGGAGAGTAAAGAGCGAGAAAGATCCTCGAGCTAAAGGTACAAAAAGGGTGTCAGCGAATATAATGAACCCAAGAGGACACTTGGAATGACAATGACGATTGGAGTAAAAAGAACAGCGACTAGTAGCTTGGAAAATTTTGGAGGAAGAATAAAAAGTCTGCATCGGAAAGCTAGCAAGGAATAAGGGCTGACGAAAGCATAGCTAAGACTACAATAACGGAGGCGAAAATTTGGGTGAGAGTAAGATACTAGCTAAATTCTGGTCAAATACACAAAGGCAAAAAGGTGGAAGGAGGGGATTGTAGGTAACAAAGGAGTTAGGTAGGAATGAGATGAGACTGACTTATGCTTTAAGGAATGATTAGTTAACGACCATCAATAAGGATAATTATTCCTAAGGAGAAAAGGACATTGCACCCGTGCTTCCCGTACCTTGGGATCCGTTGAAGTTATGGTCAATAAGATGCAAGTCATAGGTGCTCGTGTTACAAATATAAGAGTCAGAGTTCGCGTGGCGGAAGAATAATAGGGAGGAGATGACCTGTGAAGCTGAAGAAGAGATAAAGAATAAGCAATCTAAATTCCCAAATTGGTTAGGCGGATTGATGAATGGACTGTAGGCGATAGTTATAAACAGGGAGCTCCCGGAGGTTCGGAGACCCCGCAGGACTAATTGAACATTCGAGGACGAATGTTCTAAAGGGGGGAAGAATGTTATACCTCGCATTTTGCACATTTGGATATTCCGAGTTAGTGGCGGAAAGTTAAGGACAGGGTGATATTTTTTTTTCCGGCTTTGTTAAGAATGCATGAGTCGCATATTCATCTTTTGTTGGTACATTAAGGGTAAACTTGGAATTTGGAAATTTTAGTTCATGACAAGTTGGAGTAGGCCCCACCCTTGGTTGGCCAATATTTTCATGCCATGAAATGGCACATGTGTACATTACATATTTGTGGAGCTATATATATGCATGGAATGACTAAGCAAGACTACAATTCATCTTTTGTGACCTTGGAAATTTCTAGAAAATTGGAGAAAAAAAAAGGAAAAAAAAGAAGCACATGACCGGCCATGTGCTTATATATATATATATATATATATATATATATATATATATATATGTGATGAAAACACAAGGCTCAACTCATCATTTTCGACTCTAGAAAATTCAAGAAAGATAGAAGAAAAGAGAGAGAGGAGTTTGGCCAAGAGGGTTGGCCGAACATGGCCCCTAAACTTTGATGATGAGAAATTATTTTCTCCTTGTTTCCTACTAATTGGAAGGCCCTCTTTAACGTGGAGTGGTTGTTGGAACAAGAAAACCATCCGTTCTTGCGAGTAGAACCTTGGACGAGAGAGAGAGAGGTGAAGTCAAGTGGAAGAAAGTAAGATTTTATCCTTTCCTACATGTTTTATGGATGGTTGTGTGTGTTGTACTATGTTGAAACGGATGAAATTCATGAAGTAATGGTATGGGAGTTGTGGCCGTGCATATATGTGGTGTTGAGTAAGAATGATGAATTAAATTACTTGGAATTTTAGTTGTTGTTGTTGTGGATTATGTGATGAAAATAAAGGTTTGATGACTCAAATGGAAGTCGTAATTATTGTGGGCTGATTTAGAACATAATGTGATGGTAATATGATTTCTTGTATTGATGAAAATGATAATGCTAACGTATGGAATTGTTGATATAGTTTATGAATTTGGAAGAAGAAAATGTGTTGTTGATGTTCCTAATGTAGTTGGAAGGTTTCGGGTGGAATGGCCTATTGTTTGGGTTGTTGGAAATATTGTATGAATTGTTTAAAGTGTTCTTGGATATGGTTTGAATGGTTTCGGATTAGTAATTGGACGTATGAGCATGAATATTGGTTTGAATGTAAGTGGTTGAATTGGATATATGAAATGTTGCCGAATTGTGTAGAAAGGAATTATTAATGTTAGAATGTGTTTTGAATCACTTATGAATATTGTTGGTATGGTTGTTGTTGTTGATTGGCCGAGTTGAATTCTCGGGGTTGTTGGAATTATAGGGGAAGTGCTGCCAAAATTTCTGTAGACAAAGTGTTAATTTGGTATTGGATGCTTAAGTGCTTATGGCTAATGGTTGATACCTAATGACGTTATTGTAGATCGTGAGAAGTCGAGACGCAAGTTCGGATTAGCTTAGGAAACGGCTAAGGTATGTGAAGCTCAACCTTTCTTTCCTTGGCATGTCTTAGTTGAAAGTAAGTTATGACACGAATCTTGAGGTAACTCTATTCTGGTGATCCGAGCATGTTTATGAATCTTATTGGCTTCCTGATATTCGTATTCTTAATGTGGTCAAATCATGGTCCTTAAGTCACTTGTATAATTAAATTTCAAAAGTTGCAAAAAGGTTTTGTTTTCAAAAGAGTTTTGTTCCTAAATGATTCCGAAACTACGAACGTCCGTAACTTTCACAGAAAGGCTCGGATCGCTTCGATATGTTTGTAGAGAGTCCTAAAGTGAATAATGTTTGTAACTTTCCGTGACGGCTCGAATTGAGTTGATGTATGGCTGTGTTCTCTACGACACTTGATATGCTTACGATATATGATATGTTTCCGAGTAATATCCGAAAGCTATTTGATATAACCATTGTCCGGACTTTCAAATGACGCTTCGATGAGATTACTTCATTGAGTCCATGGAATGATTTATGTGCATATGGTTTCTCACTACTTTGCTCGTGCAAGCTCAATATGTCATTCACCGAGTCCCGGGCCGGGTACGTATTCGTGCACATTCCTATGCATTGTTCACCGAGTCCCTCACTAGAGGGCCGGGTACGGTATATGATGATATGACTATTCACCGAGTCCCCCGTAGGCCGGGTACGACCGAGTCCCCAAAGGGCCGGGTACGGTATATGATGGTATGATTATTTACCGAGTCCCTCGTTAGAGGGCCAGGACACTCTATTCACGCAGTCCCTCACTAGGGCCGGGTACGTATATATATATATATATATATATATATATATATATATATATATATATATATATATATATATATATATATATATATATATATATGTATATGCATGCATGATGATTATATGATTTTACTTACCGCGTCCCTCGTTAGAGGGCCGGGGCACGTTATATGTATATGAATATGATGATTTTACTCACCGAGTCCCTCACTAGAGGGCCGGGTACGGTATATATGTACGATGACATGATGATACGATTATGATATGTTTTTACCTACTGATATATGCATATGTATGACAAGTGTTTCAAAGAGGCAAGTCTTATGATTTTCTGGTCTTTATACTTATTACTGTAATCCCGACTTCGATTATGATTCTGTTTTCTGTACACCCTGCTCTACATACTCAGTACATATTCTGTACTGACCCCCTTTCTTCGGGGGCTGCGTTTCATGCGCGCGGTACACCAGGTGGGCTCGAAGATATTAGCGAAGATGTTCCGGCGGGATTGGCGAGCTCCATTTTCTCAGTGCCGAGTCGGAGTATTATGTTATGGTTTTATGTTACGTATTAGAGACTTTGCAGACAGTGTCGTGGGTATAAGATGTCGGTTATGTCAGCGGCTATGTAAGCCGATGTACTACGATTTGAGAAAGATGAAGAGCAAGTTTATTTTCTGAAAATCTTTCATTGTGTACTTATGATTTACTTTAGGGGCCCAGCATGATTATGGTTGTCACGAAAGTCAGAGGGTTCGCTCGGCCCTAAGTAAGGGTCGGGTGCCCATCACACCCTATCGGATTAAGGGTGTGACAGAATATCTGTGATATTGTCCAGTCCCAAAAATAGGCACACAACCACCATAAAGGAGCCAGCTTGTAGAACCAGATCCACAAAGATTGCGGAGCAAATGTGGACTTTTTCTTATGTAGCCGGTCAAGATAGGGTGCCTATGAGGGTCAAGATCTCCAGCCAGGATTTGGAAGCCATTCGATATCAGACTCGGCCATAATATTATCTGTTTAATTATCTTTACTAAAAAATGACGACCGATCGGATACACACCGGGAAGTCTGAAGGTATTCTCGCATAAAAGATATACTCTTCTCCAGTGAGTAGAACTACGTGTGACCTTATTCTCAGAGACCATGGATATGTAGGCGGACTCAAGACTATAGAGTCGGTCACATTCTAACAGTCGTCGCAGAAACCCCAGACACGACATTGGGGATCTCAGGACTTTCCTTCCAAATCACTTAAAAGTCTATAGTTGAGTCGAACTACTGGTGGCCTGAATTCTCATATAGCCCGAGATATGTAGGATACACGTAAATCGGGGGTCCGCCACATATGTGAAAACTCCTTAATAATGAGAGGTAGAATGAGTCGGGTTAGTAAAAAATTAGGGTTAGTCAAATTTCATTCCTTAGGGATGGTCTCGCTTACCCCGAATACCAAAGGGGAAATTGTTGAAACCTAATTTTTGACCTCTCATAATTTATTTTAATTACTCAGAGTCCTTGGATGACAAACAAAGTAAATCATGTATTCAAAAGGACTTTCATAAAATTATTTGGGTCAATATTCACCCCTTTCGACTGGTGAAATAATTTCTATAATATTAGAAATCATCTAGAAATGAATTGGTATATTTTATGACATTTATAGGATATTTGTTAGATTTAATCAGAGAAAATCAATTTTAAATAAGTATTTATTTAATTGTTTAAATTGTCAAAAAACAAAATTAGCAAATATACTATTCCCTTTAATCCAAGGAATTTGACTAACTAAAAGAATTGACCACTTTGCCCCTCAATCCTTAATTTTTGTGTATTGGCATAATTTGGTAAAATTAATTATAATTTTTTCTAGTATCTAATTAGAATAATTACTCAATTAGAGGGTCGTTATTGCAAATTGATTTTTAATTGTTTACTTTATTTAGTTATGGCCACGATTGAATTAATCAATATATGGTTAAAGCAATTGAGGTCATTTTGCAAAATTAGCCATTCAATGGCCATAGTTGAAATGGCCAAATTCATTTGGGCTCAAATTAATTAAGGTCATTAATGTAATTAAACTTTAATTGACTAATTAAGCTAAAAATGGCCATAATTACAGCAATCATTTAAGATTGAAATCAATTAAGGCCATATTTGCTAATTAAGTTCATTTATATGATTAGTCGCATTTTGAATTAATTAGTAGGTTAATTACGTCCTATATTGGTTATAATTAGAATATTATGGTCAACGATCAATGTTTTAATTTTTACCCATCTTTTGTTTTACCCATTTTGCCCTTTATGTCTGTTTATACGCTTAATATACGTGTATATACGTATATAATATACGAGACCCTTTCCTTTCCTTTAAATTATGTATCGAGCCGATCCATTAAATTGGACTCCACTGCACCAATGCTCACATCAGGCTAAGAGGGGTAACACTCCTCACCATTCTAATTTTTTTCCTCATGCCAAACACCCCCTTTTCCTTATTCCCTCTCCCTCCCTTTCCTCTTCAGTGAAACCCTAGGGAGCGCTGCCTCACTTTCTACTCTCTCTTAGCCTAAAATGTAAAAACACAGAGGGGTTCAGACACGGTGCAGTTGTGTGTGTTCGTTTGTGGAAAAAATTTAATGTTTCCACTCTTTTTATCCAAACAACACCTACAAGGTAAATTACACTCTTATTTTTCACTTTTCTCGGTCAAAACGTACAAATTATGATGATGTTGTTGTTGTTGTTTTCGAATTTTCAAAGCTTAATTCCTATTGGTTCTTGAAGTAATGTCACAAATGGATCTAGAACTAGATGAATCTGACTGTATATGTTTTGTTTTCTTCAATCCTAATCGTTGAATCTATATACAAATGTTTTTGCACCGAAATTGGGTTGTCCACATCGGTGCCTCAAAGGTTTGGGATAACTTGGAGGTTCTATAAATAGAATCCCAACCCTCACTATTTCACAAGTTTCAAAACACTAAAAGCTTGAGATTTGAATTTAAAAAGTCAACACTTGAGCTTACCAGTATAATCTTAGGCTTTAACTTTAAGTTTGAAGTCTTCCTAGTTCTAAATTTTATTTTCTTTGTGTTTTGTGTGGCTGAGTGTGGGATTTGAAGCACAAAGGCTCTTCAAATCCATTCTTGTACACGGTTGCGCATAAAAAAGGTAACCCTTTAATCGTGTTGTTTAGTTTGTTATTTTTAGTAGTTTTGTAATGTGATAACGCCTTGTTTTTCTGTTAAGTTTGTTTTGGTCTGATTAGAAATAATTTGCCGCCTTAGTGGTGCTTAAAGTTCATCAAAATTTGTGATAGACATTAGTGACTTTAGTAAACTTCTAAATTAATGCTAAACCTATTAACAAGTATGAGATTACTAGAAAACTTTAATGCTCCAATTTGAATAGTTCTAGGTCTTAATGAGGATTGAATAAGTTCACTTTTAAGTATCTTTTCTACAGATTTAGTTCTAGTTGCTTAGTGGACACATAGGTCATTACGGGGCCACAGATTTTGCGGAGTATTACCTTGTATTGTAGGACTTGTTGATGAGGCAGATTAGCTTTGGGTGCTTCGTATGACTGTTTATTAGATTACTACTTGACTACTTGTCCTCTTAATTCAAAGAATACTTTGTTGGTAAAGTCCAATGGCTTAAAAAACCTCTGAATGCTATTGTATGGCCCCTGTCTTGGACTATTGAGTGTGTATGTAGCTCTTTCTAAGTTGTGATATTTGGATATTTTAAACCTGTATCCCTATATTGAAAGCATCCTAACTCTGCACATGATAATCTATGTATGAAATGCTCTGTCTATTCTTAATATCTGTTGATACTGTGTTGTTGTATAATGTGAAGTCTTGGCACTTTTCTGCAATTGGCTTTTGCACTTACTAATTTGGTGGGATCATGATGTGTAATAGCTCATTGTTTTGATGACCAACATGATTAAGGGTGGGGTTAACAAGTGAGAATTGATTAAGCTAAGAAAACCATGCTATATTTAATGTATGTGGGGAATTACATGTCCAATTCAGAGATCTGTCTAGCTTCATTTAAAGAACTGAAGATAAACCAATCTGAAAAAATGAAATATTGAGATCACTGATGTCTTATTAGGAGGCTATCAAAGCTTAAGACGTCAATTTGACCATGACCTTTAGGCTGAACTTGATTAAGGAAGTTAGTTGGCCTTGTTATTGAAACTTAGGGTGATTGATTGATTGGAAAATGGAACCAGGAAGTGTGTATGAATGGGTTTTATGTCACATCACCTTGAGGAATTCTTTTAAAGGCACCTTGGAGTAGGGATTGGGAAGAACCAAGATCAAACTTGGTTCATTGTACCTTTCCCTTAAATAAAGGGTGCCATGGCATGCCTCAAGGGTCTGTGGGGGCATATGCTCACTATGCATGCCTTCCTGATCCCCATCCTTATCGATAAACTCAAGGAAAAGTGTCACGACCCAACAAGGGGGCCGCGACGAGCATCCGGTGCTAGCCCACCCGGGCACCCCTTAACATACTTTCGTATCACATCAGGTGAGCCACATAGTTTAATCATGCTTTTCATTCATCATTCATAATTAATCCCATCGAGGCGACAATTCACTTATATCATCATTAACAACTTTTGCCATATATTAGTATGGATAAGCTGACGAGGCTAACAAAAATAACATCCCAAAATATAGGCCGACAAGGCCAAACATACCCAACCATATACACATGTCTATGAGCCTCTAAAAAGGATACGTCATATCATAACATATGGGCTGGACAGGACCCTGCCGTGCCCATGAATATGTACACAAAAGAACCTATACCAAAAGCCGTAGCTTCGAATGAAGTCGAGCTCTGCTGTGTAGTCCCCGAGAAAATATAGCTATGGGTCAAGTCTGTCTCCCTAGCCACCTGCGGGCATGACGCAGCGTCCACAAACAAAAGGACGTAAGTACGAAGAATGTACTGAGTATGTAAAGCACGATCAATATCAATATGGAAGCATAATAAATAACATATGAAATAACATAAGACGGGAGATAATAGTATCATCGTCATAGCACTTACTTGCTTTCCAAAGGGACATTCCATTTCTACTGCGTATCCGTGTACATACATCCATATCCATACTCATTTACGTTTCGTATCCATTTTCGTATTCGTATTCATATTTTCCATTCATATTCATGATCATATCATATACATAGCCTTTACTTAGCATTTACATATACTTAATATATTCGTACTCATATTGATGTCATATACATAGCATTTATATAGCATACCCGACCACGAAGGTTCGGTGTTTCACATGGCAGCCCTACCAAGGCTCAGTGTCATACCTGACCCTACCAAGGCTCAGGGTTATCCGTACCCAACTGCAGTGGTGCGCGCGCATCGTCATATATAGATATACATATATACATATTCATTATATTCTACCCGGCCATATAAGCTCGGGGTTCACAGTAGTCACTCATGGGCACATATGCATATGAGCTCATAAATATCTTTAGCCTTTTCACTATCGTCATTCATTACATCCTATCCTTAGAGGATTACTCGTCGTATAAAGAAACTTAGTACATGTTATACCCCGTACTTTGTACGTTGGAATATTCTAAGTCGGTTGCGACAAGTTATGGGCAAGACTTTTAATTTTCGGTTTTGTTAATTTTTGTTTTAATGCACAAGTTGCATATTCATCTTTTCATTGGTATGGAGTGTTAAAGGTAAATTTGGAATAAGAAAAATTTGGGGTTAAAAGTGAATTATGGAAAGTTAAGCATTTCATGAAAATTAAGGGCTAGAAGTGAAATTATGGAAACTTAATATTTCATGAAAATGGCCATATGTGGTGTGGTCCATGGGCCATTTGGATGCAATTTATATGTGATAAAAGATGACAAACTAAGTCATCTTCATCATTTTTCATCTCCTAGAAATTTCAAGAAACTTGGAGAGAGGGAGAGGGCACCCGTTCGGCCATAGTGGGCTGAATTTAAGGTCCCAAAAATCATGGTCAAAAAATTATTTTCTTCTAGTTTTTCTACTAATTGGAAGGTCCTCTACAACGTGGAGTAGTTGTTGGAGCAAATAAATCATTCGTTGTTGCTATGTACACCTCTAGCCGAATGAAGAAGTGAAGTGGAGGAGGGTAAGATTTAATCTTCTTTCATGTGTTGTGAGTGATTTGTGCATGTTGTGATATGTGGAAAAGAATGAAATTCATGAAATTATGCATGTGGAAGTGTAGCCGTGTGTGTGTGTGTGGCCGTGTACAAGTGTGTGTTGTGTAAGAGTGGTGAAGTAATTGTAGTTAGCATGTTTGTGTGTTGTTGTAATGTGTAAAAATGGATGAAAGTCATGAAATTTATGTATGTGATGTGTGGCCGAAAATGGGCTGATTTGGCATAGACATGTTGAACTAAGTTTGTGTAGTATTTTTTGTTGTTATGGATTATGTGGTGAGAATGAAGGTATTGAATGATTCAAGTTGAAGTTGTAATTGTTGTGGATTTGGCCGTGTATATGTGGTGTTGGTTAAGAATGAAGGACTAATTTCATTTGGTATGTTTAGGATGTTGTGTTGTGGATTTTATGTTGTAAAATGAAGGCTTAATGGTTGAAGATTGAAGTTGTAATCGTATGGGCTGTTTTGGAAGCTAGTGTGATTGTAATATGGTTTCTTGTAGGTATGATAATAATGTTGTCAATGTGTGGATTATTGGTGGTTTCGGGTTCTATAGTATATTGGATGAATTGTTTTGAATATTGTGCGGATTGTTGGAAATGTTATTGAATCATGTTTGAATGGTTTTGGATTGGTATTTGAACGCATGAGCAATGATGTTGGATTGATTATATGTGTTGATTTGAATGAAAATGGAATGTTGTCGAATTGTGTAGAAAAGAGTTACTAATGTTAGAATGCGTTTTGAATTAGTTATTGATGTTGTTTATATGGTTATTGGTATTGTGGTTGAAGAATTGGCCGAGTTGAATTCTCGGGGTGTTGAATTTACAGGGGAAATTCTACCCAAATTTCTATAAATAAAGTGCGAGCTTAAAATGGGATTCCGAGGTGCCTATGACTAATGTTTGGTGTCTAATGACGTTGTTGAAGATTTTGAGAAGCCGAGACTTGAGTTTGGATTAGCTTAGGAAGCAAGCAAGGTATGTAAAGCTTATCCTTCTTTTCTTTTGGCATGTCCTAGACGCAAGTAAGTTATGATATGTTATGAGCTTTGGGGGTAATTCTATTCTTAAAATCCGGCCATGTTTATGATTCGTATTTGCTTCTTGATGTTGGCATCCTTAATGTGGTCAAGCTATGGACCGTATGTCTCTGATACGATTGGATTTGAAATGCTATGTAACCGGTTTGTTAAAAGGATCTTATGTCTAAAAATGTCCGTAACTTTCATGGACAGAACCGGATTGCTTTGATAAGCTCGCAAACGATTCTTATTTTTCTTGATATTCGTATTCTTAATGTAGTCGAATTATGATCCTTATGTCTTTTGTATGACTAAATTTCAAAAGTTGCATAAACGTTTTGTTTTCAAAGGAGTTTTGTTCCTAAATGATTCTGAAACTACGAACGACCGTAACTTTCAAGAAAGGGCTCGGATCGCTTTGATATCTTCGCAAATGATTTCATGACGAGTAATGACTTTAATTTTCATAGGCGGGCCCGGATTGGGTTGACGCTCGTTCGTGGGTCCCGCGACTTTCTATGTTTGGTTCTAACGACCTATTTTTGAAAGAATTTAATATGACTATCCTTCCGACCCCCGAGTATGATTACTTATTTATCCGTTGAGTCTGAAATGAGGATTTTTATGTATGTGATTTTGATACGTGACTATGGTTTCTGAAGTTCGGTTTGATATGTTCCCGAGTGATATTCGGAAGAAAATCTGATTTGACTATTATCTTGGTTTGTAAATAATAGTTCGCTTTGATTATGCTGTTGGGTCTTTGTAAGTGTTTTGCATTGCATATGATTTCCCACGATTTACGCTCGTGCATTCTATTATTACCTCTTTCGCCGAGTCCCGGGCCGGTATGTTATCGTGCGCACTATTCCGAAGTATGATGTGATTCCAAAATATGATGTGATACGGAGTATGATGTGTTTGGAGATATGCAACATTCCGAAGTATGATGTGTTATGGCGCCCGAGGCAGGAGGGGCGACCATGTTCTGTCCGCCGGGTCCCATTACGGACCGTATGTGGTATGTGATATGATAATATGATGACATGATGATATGTGATATGATATGTGATAATATGACGATATGATTTTATTTACCGAGTCCCTCACTAGAGGGCTGGGTACGGTATGTATATGGCTATTATATTAAATATGGATCGAGCCGTACGTTCCTCGGCAGTATTATATTATATGGATCGGGCCGTACGTTCCTCGGCAGTATTATATTATATGAATTGGGCTGTACGTTTCTCGGCAGTATTATATTATATGGATCGGGTCGTACGTTCCTCGGTATTATTATATTATTTATGGATCGGGCCGTACGTTCCTCGGCATTCGATTAATGTCAGCTCATATGATGTGTTTGATTTTCCGTATGTATGAGACAGAAAAGTTTTTCAAAAGAAAGCGAAGCATTTTGGCATTCTGATTATCATATTTGTCTTGTGTATCTCTTATGTATGATTTGTATGTCAGATGCAAGCACTTTGGTATTCTGGCTATTGTGCTCACATTCTATACTCCTTATTCGGTTATGACTTCGTTTTCTGTACTTCCTGCTTTACATACTCAGTACATATTCCGTACTGATCCCCTTTCTTCGGGGGCTGCGTTTCATGCCGCACGGTACCCACGGATGAATAGATGATGCTAGCGAGAAGATGTTCCGGAAGTTTGGATTGGCGAGCTCCATTTCCTCCGTCTTTGCCCGAGTCGAGTGCCTTTGTATGGTATACGAAGTTATGGTAGAGACTTTGCGGACGTGTCGTGTGTATGATATGTCGGTTTTGTAAGCGGCTATGTAAGCCGATGTATTATTATGCATTATGCTACGAACTTCATATGTTTCTGATTTCATACGATGCTAGTTTTATTTGATCGACAAAGATGAAAGGCATGTTTGTTTCGGAAAAAAAAATTTCACTTTGTACTTGTGTCACGTTCTGCGGGCCCAGTATGCTTATGAGTATTACGGGAGTCAGCGGGTTCGTTCGGCCTTAAGTAAGGGCCGAGTGCCCATCACACCCTGTCGGAAATTAGGGTGTGACAGTACAATCGTATCATATCGAGAATCATAAGCTTAGTAGCTTTTAGAGATAAGATCATTGGAGAACATCATAGGCTCATAGAAGGATAGATATTTTGCTAAAGAACCATGCCTTATGAAAGAAGGGTTAGCCTTACATACTTTTCCGTTCAACTATTCTATCACTTGCACGTGCTTCTTCAATGTTCACGCTTCTACCTTCATTAGAGTGCATACTAATATTAGATAATCGATAACTTAGCATTCATGACTAAATCTAGAGAAAATCGGACAGCATCTCCTTTATTTATACGACTTCCTCCATATCATATATCAACTCCCAAACGTCAATAATAATATTCACAATATCATCACAATAGCCTTTATTCAACTACATTATCCTTACTTCTCAATTCACTTCAATTCATTTATATTCATGGTCATATCACACAATTTCATTCATTCATGTACAAGGTCTATTCCATGTTCTCAATATCGTTTATAACATGATCATAATCATAATGTATCAAGAATCATAACTCAATCCAATCATATACTCAAAAGTGACACTATTCCCACATTCATGACCCATTTCCTATTTCCTTATATAATCCAAGTGTTTCAACTTTCAAATACCTTAAACAACAAGGAAATGTCATAAAACTTACCTTAGATGGTGTAGAATTGAACCTTGGGTGCAAACACTTCACTTGACAAAAACCCTAGTTTCACTTTCACTTGGATTTCTTGGTTTGGATGAACTTTAATGGGTTTCTTACACTTGATTCACTTAACTTGATGTAGTTGATCACTAATATCTCTTGAATTTATGTGGGAGAAATATTCTAGAGAGTTCTAGAGAGAAGGTGTGAAATGTGGAAATGAAATAATGAACTTGGTCCTCTTTTTAATAACTCAGCAATCTGATCCGTCGAGACATTCTACGGACACTTATACGGTCCGTATAAACTTATACGGTCCGTATAAGTGACCGTGAAATGGTCCTTTTATTCACCCTTCACTGTGACCATTATACGGTCCATTATACGGGTAGTATAAATTTATACGGTTTGTATAACTGACCGTATAATTCCACCAGTGAGGGACCTTCACTGTGATGGTCCTACGGTCCATTATACGGTCCGTATAACATTATGCGGTTCGTATAATGAGCCGTATAACCCACCAGTCCACTGAACTTGTTCTTGTCACTTCATTTGATCTCCAATCCTTATGAAACCTTCTTAACACTTATTTAACACTTCATTAACAATCCAAGGGACGTTATAACTCTTCCCCAAAACTTCATTAAGTCATCATTAATTCGATACTCGTAAATCTTGCCCGACACATGACGTATACCTTGCTTTCCTTAATAACTTTTGGTCTCCCACTTCCAATGTCTTTGGAAATCTTAAATTTTAAAGTCACCAAATGCCATTCTTTACTTATTGAACCACCATATACTTCGTGCTCTTCGTTCGCCTATTCACTGTGTATCAATGGAAAATTTTTCGAGGTGTAACAAAAAGAGGGGCAAGTTTGAAACTGTTTTGTGTAAATTTTGTTTGATAAAGCTTAATAGATGACTTGTGTGTAAATGGATTGATTTTGGACTAGAAAAATGGTATTTAATCAAAAAGGGAGTTTGGATGCTAAACTTATTTAGGGAAAGAATAAAAGACCAAGAGATCATGGAGACTCCTGAAAATCCCTCATGCTAGTTGTCTTCCTTTTTTTTTTCTTTTGATATACTAATAATACTTAAGTACATAACTATTTTGCTTATTTCATTCATATTTCATTGCAATCACAAATAGCTTGAAGTTCGAATCATCATCTGTGCATTTTTTCCATTCATTTAATCTTGGTTAAGACCTCAAAGGTCAACTCTGTGACATTCCTGAAAAACTGAAGTCTAATTGCATTCTATTATTGTTAACTACCTCTGTCTATGCATGTTATAAGCCCCCATGATCTTGAGTATTGTTGATAAATGCCTGCTTTGGTTCAAATATGGCATTGTTTATGTGTTGAATCTATTAGACTGTTCCCAAGCTTGACAGGTAAGAGTTTTTGTGATTAATCAAAATGTGAAAGCCCCTCCCCATGGTCTCCCCTATTTTCCCTGCCATGAAGTTTTTTTTCCCTTGTATATATGTGCCCATTTCCACTTCTGCTACGAGGGAGTAATTTGTCAAGTCTGAAGGTTTGCATGAACCCCTACATTGTCTGAATAAGCTTAAAAAATCAACACCTGATCTTATAAAATTAGTTAGCATTGCATGACAAGGGGATAAAGATTAAGTAAGAATAGATTTGTCATGACCCATTTTAGGACCGTGCAGGCACCTACCTTTCCCACCTCGGTAGGCAAACCCTCTCATTTCTATCACACATCGATTGAACAGTAAATCGTTTGAAGCATTAGATATTTAGAAAATACAGCAGAGCTCCATAATATAATCAATAAATAATCCATGTGATTAAAACAATACATGATTTGAGACTCGATACAATTCCCATTCTGATTACCACTACATTCTAAAACTCAACCTCCATCCCGGAATGAAGTGGGAGGAGGCCTTCCAAATAGGCACCGCACATTTCAGCTTCATATCACAATCAACCACCTGAAAAAAATCTACACTCAAAAAGGGTGTAGCAAGTGCAATATCTGTACAATGCACGCGTACTGAGTAAGTATCATAGGCCGACAATGGTTAGTATCACATATCAGTAAAAGAATTCATAGATAAATAAGATAACAACTCAATCAAGTCATACGGCTATCTACCACTCACTATATATCAATACCGTTAAGCATTAGTTTCACTCTAATAATTCACTAGCCAAGCTCACAACGATACCGGAACTCACATATCATTAAATCGATCGTTTTAGTATAGTAGTCAACTCATCATTAAGACACCCGTTATCCTACATCACATAGAGACCAAACATATAACTAATCTTACGGACGGTCTGTAGGATATCTCCATAAGTTCAATCAATAAATCCAGATCCAAGTACACGTCATTGCCTAAGTAAAGCATATAATCCCAAATGTGCCAAGTCTGAATAAATTAATTTGAATCCAATCATCACAAGTAAATACCAACTCATCTCAAACAAGCCATAAAGTAATGCAATGCAAGATCTATCACTGCAATGCAATGCAAGATTTATCACTGCAATGCAATGCAAGATGTATGGATGCAATGCCAAGCCATGTAAATGAGGTGTACACATGTACTCCGGACGAAAATATCGATGTTTTGATAGCACAACCCAGTGTGACTCGTGAAGTCTGAGTGCCACCTGTCACACCCTTAATCCGGTAGGGTATGATGGGCACCCGACCCTTACCTAGGGCCAAGCGAACCCACTGACTTTCGTGACACTCATAATCAGACTGGACCCTCAAATCATAACATAAACGCATAATGAAAGCCTTTCGAACAATAAACATGCTTTGCGCTCTTTCTTAAATCAAATGAATCCTGTAATCATACGACATCTGAAATGTAATGCAAAATAATACATCGACTTATGGAGTCGCTTACAAACTAACATACTATATACATATTAATCGTCTATCGCAAAGTCTCTAACATGGGACATGATACCATAACATAATGCTTCGACTCGCAAAGATTCTGGAAAAGAATGGAGCTCGCCAATCCCGCCGGAACATCTTCTAATAATATCTTGACTCATCCGGGTATGCACTTCGCGCGGCATGAAACGCAGCCCCGGAAGAAAGGGGGTCAGTACGGAATATGTACTGAGCATGTAAAGCAGGATATATATAGTGGACAGAATCATACTGAAGCACAGAGTGCAGAAAAATAGTACAGTAATCATAAATCACAAGACTTACCTTTGAAACATAGTTCGTGCATATCCATATCATATCCGATTTATCATGGGACTTAGAGACATGAGTAAATGATCATCGTATACATATGCATATAGATAGCATGTCCCGGCCCTCTAGTGAGGGACTCGGCAAGTAAAATCATCATATACATGTACATATAGCGTGTCCCGACCCTCTAGTGAGGGACTCGGTAAGTAAAATCATCATATATACATATAGCGTGTCCCGGCCCTCTACTGAGGGACTCGGTGAATAGCGTGTCCCGGCCCTCTAATGAGGGACTCGGTGAATAGCGTGTCCCGGCCCTCTAATGAGGGACTCGGTGGATAGCGTGTCCCGGCCCTCTAACGAGGGACTCGGTGGATAGAATCATGTCATCATCATATCGTCATATACATAGCGTGTCCCGGCCCTCTATCGAGGGACTCGGTGAATAATATAATAGAGCTGCGCACGATAGCATGTCCTGGCCCGGGACTCGGTGAAAGAGGTAATAATCATACGCACGAGCAGAGTAGTGAGAAGCCACACACACATAATCATCATTACCAATTCAACAGAATAATCAGATCGAACCTTCATGTAAAAGCTAACCATTAGTCAAATCCAGTTGCCTTCGAAGATCGCTCGGGAACATATCAAATAGAGCTTTAGAAATCATAGCTACGTATCAAAATCACATGCATAGAAATCCTCATTTCAAACTCGACAGATAAATAAGTAATCATACTCGGGGGTCGGAATCATAGCCACATTAAGCTCTTTCAAAGGTCGTCAGAACTATACAAGGAAGGTCGCGGGACCCACGAACGAGCGTCAACCCAATCCGGGCCCGCCTATGAAAATCAAAGTCATTATACGCTATAGAATCATTTACGAACATAACAAAGCCATCCGGTTCTGTCTATGAAAGTTACGGACATTTTTAGACATAGGATCTTTTAAGAACAAACCTCTTTTTGCAACTTTTGAAATCCAATTATGCAAAGGCCATAAGGATCATAGTCCAACCATATTACGATACGAACATGAAGAAGTGAATAGGACTCATATACATGCTTGGATCATAGGAATGGAATTGCCCCGAGACTCGTAACTTATCATAGCTTAATCATATCTAAGACATGCCAAAAGAAGGAAAGGGGTAAGCCTTACATACCTCGTCCGTTTCCTACGCTAGTCAAGCTTCAGTCTCGGGCTTCCAACAATCTACAACCACGTCGTTAGGCATCAACCATTAGTCGTAAACACCGAAGAACTCAATTCCAAGCCATCACTTATTTACAGAAATTTGGGCAGCATCTCCCCTATACATTCAACAACCCCGAGAATTCAACTCGGCCAAATCAACAACAACCATACCAACAACCATACTAACAACATCCATAAGTGATTCAAAACGCATTCTAACGTTAATAATTCCTTTCTACACAATTCGACAACATTTCATTTATATTCAAATAAACTACATACGATCATTTCAATACCAATGCTCACATATTCAATTACTAATCCGCAACCACTCAAACAAGATTTAAAAACATTCCAAACAATCCGTACAATATCCAAAACAATCCAAACCATAGGCCATTCCACCCGAAATCTTCCAACTACTTTAGGAACATGAATGACACATTTTCTTCTTCCGAAATCATAAACTATATCAACAATTCCATACATTAGCAACATCATTTTCCTCAATTCAAGCAACTATATTAAAATCACATTATGTTCTAAATCAGCCCACAACAATTGCGACTTCCATTTGAGTGATCAAACCTTCATTTTCATCACATAATCCACAACAAACAACAACCAAAATACTACATAAAATTAGTTCATCAGGTTCTACCAAAAACAGCCCCTACACGGCCAAGCTTCAACATACATAATTCCATGAAGTTCATTCATTTCCACACATTCCACCACACGCACAACTATCCATAATACACAATCCAAACATGCTAAATAAATTAGTTCTTTACCCTATATGACCTCACATACACACGGCCACACACAACACACCACAACTTCATGAACTTCATCCGTTTCAACATAGCACCACACACACAACCATCCATGAAACATGTAGAAAAGGATAGAACCTTACCTTCTCCACCAACTTCCTCCCTCGGCTAGGATTGTTCTCCGCAAGAACGATGGTTTACTTGTTCCAACAATTACTCCACGTTGTAGAGGACCCTCCAATTAGTAGAAAAGCTTGAAAAAAATAATTTTTCATGACCAATATTCGGGAGACCATATTCGGCCAGCCCTCTTGGCCGAATGGTTCTCTCCATTTTTCTTCCAACTTCTTGAATTTTCTTAAGTTGCAAAATGATGGCTTGTGTCTTATTTGGTCATCATATATATATATATATATCTATATATATATTGGGCACATGGCCGGTCATGCTTTCTTTTCTTTTTCTTCTTTTTTTTTTCTTTTCCTTTCTCCAATTCTCTAGAATTTTCTTGAGTCATGAATGATGACTAGTTGTCTTGCTTGTCATGACTTATGCATGTGCACATACATAGCCCCTACAAATTCAAGATGGACACATAGGCCCCCTTATGACTTAAAACAATTGGCTTCTCCAACAAGTCGTGAACTAAAATTTCCAAATTTCAAGTTTGCCCTTAATACTCCATACCAATGAAAAGATGAACATGCAACTTATGCATTCTTAACAAAACCGAAAAAAATACCCTTGTTCTTAACTTGTCGCAACCAACTTAAAATATTCCGACGTACAGAATACGGGATATAACACCACCCGTCCCGGATCTTTGCCCAATAGACAGACAGGACCCTGGCTAATTGCTCACAGGGGGAGTCTCACCAGCACCACTCTGAGGGACCCGCGGAGTCCATGCACTAACAACGATTTCGGGATAATATCAAAATCGACCATGCAACAACGATGCTCGAATATAACCATCGGACATCGGTCTCTTCACAATCACTCAAAAGTGCTTATCAAAACATGAGTTTCACTCAATCAACGATACCAGATCATTACCGGGTATCAGCCCTGCATCATGAATATGAGGGAATGTATGCAATGCACATATCAACGATTCCGGAATTGAACCTTGGACATCGACCTTCTCACAATCAATCAGTAAAAGAGTTTCTCAACATCAGTTTCATAAAATAAATGATTCCGGAATGGATCTTCGGACATTGGCCTTTTTACAATCACTCAAATAAGGAGTTTATCAAGTTCAATTACTCAATCAATAATATCGGATCATCACCGGGTATCGACAATGCGTGCAATGCGTATATCAAGTATCAACAATCAAGTTTAGTATCACAAGTACCAACAATGGGATACGCCAACAATGTATCAAATCACAATACCAACAGTGGGTATGCCAACAATATACCAATATCACAATACCAACGGTGGGTATGCCAACAATATACCAATATCACAATACCAACGGAGGGTATGCCAACAACATATCTAATCACAATACCAACCGTTGGTATGTCAACAATATATCAATATCACAAATACAACAGTGGGTATGCCAATAATATATCCAAACCAAGACGGATAACGAGGTCTAATCTCTATCAACAACTCATGGCATCGAGCCAACACTATAGAATTGTTAAGCACAACACAACGGGGTAACTAGTTCCAACACACAACAGGTCAATTTACAGTATTACCACTTCCTTAAATCAGCCTATTAGTTTAGAACAAGTAATCTCACCTTACACTCACAATCATTCGTCACAACTCTTTTTAGAACTCAATCACAATCGTTGGTGTATTTTAGCCTCCCATCTTTCAACTAGGTTCACTAGTAATGGCATAACACAATAATCACATATTATGGGAATTTCTCATCATTAGACACCACAATAGGTTTCACCCGCTACTTCCAAGTCACATATATCCACCGATATTAATGAAAAACCACATTAAACAACCTAAGAAATCTACAGGCCACAAGCCGGAACACACAAAACACACAATAATACCATCCTAAGATTCCATCCCAAATCTCCAATTCCAATACATGCATTCTCCATTCCTTCTAATACACGAATATATGAAACTAACCAGAGTGTACCGAAAGAGAAGCCATAACCTACCTGGCAGCCGAACAGGTGCCACGAATTCACACGTTGCCTTATCTTTCGAAGCATCTCTAAATAATCAAACTCTATCACATATGAATTTTATGCAAGAAACCATGAATAATGATATCCATATTGGTTACTTTCTATTTGGGTCAAATTCCAACCCTTAATTTAGGAAAAATGGATCCTAAGGGAAAAATGGGGATTTTATGATCAAAATACCAGTTTCAATACTAAAACGTGAAAAACATTACTTTAATCATAGGAATACTCAATTAATTCTCAAAATCATCATTTATATGAAAAACCCTCAAATTTGGGTCTAAGAACCCTAACTTTAGAAGAAACGGCCTCTTGAAAAGGGTAAAATGGGAATCTCAAGGCACAAATTCAAGAAAATAATATGAATGATGTTAATTAAATATTAGGATCTCACTCAAACATGATTTGAACCCATAAAAACTGATTTGGAAACAAACCCCAATTTTGGGTTGAAGAACCCTAGGTTTTGCATAGAGATTTTTGGAAGAGGAAGGGTTTTACAAACCTAAAATGATGGATTAATTAATGGAAACTATTAATAATGAGATTTAGACCTTACCCATAGGAGCAAACTTGAGAAATAATCATGAATCCATTCATTCCCAAGCTTCCAAGAGAGAAGGTGTCCCAAAAAAGGTCCAAATCGGACATAGTCTCTGTTTTTCCTCGCTTTTCATGCCAATATGACCTCAAAATGAAGATTGGATTGTACCATTGGATTTCTCATGAAATTTCCTTGAATTTTGGCTTTTGAATCGCCTCATTTGGACTTAAAATAAGGGAGTTATGATGTTTTAATATTGGACTCGACATCAGTTTTTAGCGGAACCGCTTCAGCGGTAAAACCACTGCATCGGTCCTAAGGCTACTGTAGCGGTGCAGCTAAAGCAGTAAGGGGTCGGCTGTAGCGGTCACCAGACACCAGATGCCCCGATTTTTCTGCTTTTTGCCCCGCAACTCCGAAAACTCATTCGAAACCCGATTTTGACAAACAAAATATGTAGATATAGGTAAAAATGCGCTAAGAACTCATTCGTGCACTCAATCCGAGGTCCCATCGACCAAGTCAACCCCCGAGCGGCGAAAAACCAACTTTCCCACCCAATTTTTGATATTCATCTGAGGTCCGATTTCAACAAATAAAATATGCACCCATATGTAAAAACAAGCTACGAGCGCACCCATGACCTCAGATTTCCCAACGGAGATATCGTTGACTAAGTCAACTCCTAATCCTCAATAGCCTTACTAAGTCAACTCCTAATCCTCAATAGCCTTTCCCAAACCAAGTCCCAAAATGCACCCGAGTGCATTGGGAGCTGAACCAGACCCACCAATCAATCACAAATGGTCATCCGGACCTCTTGAAATTGACGAATTTTTGAAAGAAATCCGTTCACCCAAAAGTCAACTCCCGGTCAAACAATTTTCGCTTAAAGCCAAATTTTTCTAGAAAACATTCCAAAGCCCAAAACGATGCCTAGGAAGTCATGCCGACTATCTTCTCGGGTTGAAATAGTTCTAATGAGACTTAGGAAGGGGTTAACGAGGGCAAAAACGGAAGAATAACAGGAACGACAAAACAGGTCGTTACATCAGATATATATTAAGCAGTCGCTCGACCTCGAGCGAAGAGGAGAGTAGGAGAATCTTACGGTAACCAAGGAAATCATATCACAACCAACACAAAGCTCTTATAGCAAGAAGAAAACCCAAACCGGAATTCGTTCGCACTAAGCCAAAAGACCCAATTACCATGCCTCTAAAACACACAACGGATCTCTTATAGATAAATCAGATAGCATGAATCTTTAGACATAACTAATCATGAAACATTCAGAAATCACAATTTTTAGAAGTACACAATACAAACCAAAACCATGACTTGCTCTTCCCAAAAGAGAATCCTAAATCTTCCAGAAAACTCTAAGCTATTTTATCGAAACTTGTCTTTCTCGTAGCCAACTTGGTCAGTCTTAAGTCTTCTTAACTCTTCAAATCACTTATCTAGGAACTTACCATCGAGTACCGCATAGAGCAAGATCTGCCAACATCCAATGATCAGAACGGAGCCTTATCACAATCCTAGAATCTCTCCGAAGCACAACCATTATCGTTATAACCCATTGTACTAATCTAAAGGCTGACTCTGGTGAAATACCACAAGGACTACTAATAACAAACCTCAAAAATCAGGTGTTCCTTATCACATTCGTTTAAACTGATTTACTTAGAACCCATAAGTTCCCTTGGAGTTACAAACTCGATCTAACCATTTCCATTCAAACCATAATGACCCACAATGAGCGTACCATTTCAGGATATATCAATAATCTCACAAACTGATTCCAAGATCCGAAACCCATCACACTCTTACCGTGCATAGCAAATCATAGTTCATTTCTCTCAATTCTAAAAGCTGAGTCTTATCCGAATCGTCCTCATGGCATCTGATAACAAAATCTTGGGAACGTAACCTCTAGTTTCTCAACCACACCCGATACATATATCTTATGCCACCCGAATTTTTTCCGATACTAAGAACATGCAGTCCCATAAATCACTTCTAGTCCATTAAGTCCAAAGTCATTCTATCAATATTAATCATTCATAGACCTCTTAGTACAACTCAGTAGTATTCCTTAGCCGAAATCACTGCTTTCACATTCTATACAAAAGATCCATCAAAAGGGTATCACGACTGATTCACGATTTTGGAAGAAGTGCCGCCTCCAATTCGAACCTATGAATTCTAATCCTCAAAATCAGTAGTGAGATATCCTATATCCATTATTCTATCTTCAAAACACATTTAAGCCACATTCATTACCGCTCATAAATCATTCAAATCATCATGGTTCCGCTGCGCCACCTAAGGAACTTCACAATACTAGCTTCAACTGGCTATGCCAATGTTACGCCTCACACTTTCAGAGCATGAGAATGCCACATACTTCATCATAATAATTGAGTATTGGATATGTCTCATGAAGTTTTGGAAGGTACAAGCCATGGGAAGTACGTAACAATGAAGTAAAGGATGAATTACGATCTCGTAAGTCGTAACAGGGAAAGACAACCTTGAAACCAAAGGACATGACCATTATCATGTAAAATAAATGATAAATATCATGTATGTAGAATTTCAGAAGATACAGGGATCAAGCAAATCGAAGAAAATAAGTTTGTCAAAAATTTGAAAAAAAAAAAGTTGGCAGAATTCTGGGCAGAATTTTGGGTCAAATTTGGAGGGGTATATCTCCGGGTATATTAGGAGTTTTAAGGAATTTCAAAATCCTAAAATTAATTTCGTCGAGTGTAGTTTCTAACGCAACAAACCGTTCGTCAATCTGACATCGGAGCAGGGAGTTATGGGCATTTTAAAACGGACAGTCGGAGGAACCCAAACCTGGGCGGGAATCCGAAAAATCCACTTAAAAGCCCACTTATTTTTTGACCTAGCCCAATCCTAATTTGGCACCTATAAAAGGGCCTCTACACTTCATTTTAGTCATTTTTCTTCAACTCTATATGTCACGACCCAATCCCGTAGGCCGTGACTAGTGCCCGAGCTGGGCACCCATACACGCTCACTAACCAGATTCAGCATACAAACGGCTCGTACATAAATCGCATCGGACATGGCTCCACACCGACGCATACAAACACATATGCGCACGTGAAGCCGGCAAGGCTATCATAATATACATAACGTAGCAAAGCATACATATACGCGGCCGACGAGGCGCCACGGCGGATGGGCCGCCCCAAACACAACTCGCACGTCGCATCCGAACAAAAAGCGTACATAACCCACATCTATGTCTACAGACCTCTAATACAGAACAACGAAATCAGATGACGGGACAGGGCCCCGCCGTACCCTGAATAAACATAATCATATACATCGGAAGAGTATATACCCAAAATATTGGCTCCAGAACAAAGGGAGCACTCTGAACAGCAGAATGGAAATCCTACTGTGGATCACCAAAACGCGTATCCGTACCGGGCATGAAAGCGGAAACCCCGAAGAAGGGGTCAGTACGGAATGTGTAGTGAGTATGCAAAGCAGGAAGTACAGAAACGAAGTCATAGCCGAAGTAAGGTGTACAGAACGTGAGCATAATAACTCAAATACCAAAGTACTTATATCCGAAATACAAATCATACCTAAGCAGTGCAGAAGACAATTATAACCATCAGAATGCCTAAAATGCTTAGCTTATTTTGAAAAAAAAACATTTCTGTCTCACATATACAGAAAATAGAACATATCATATAAACTGACGTTAACCGAATGCCGAGGAACGTACGGCCCGATCCATAAATAATATAATAATACCGAGGAACGTACGGCCCGATCCATATATCATATAATAATGCCGAGGAACGTACGGCCCGATCCATAAATAATATAGTAATCATACATCACATCACTCCATCATATATCATATCGTATCAGATTATCATATCATCAAACATCATATCACATATCACATACGGTCCGCAATGGGACCCGGCGGACAGAACGTGGTCGCCACTCCATCTGGACGCCACAACACATCATACTTCAGAAGGTTTTATATCTCCGAACATCTCCGTCACATATCATAACATATATACACGGTACCCGGCCAAGAGGGGCTCGTACCGGTCACATCATACTTCGTATCATATCATACTTCCGAAACACATCATACTTCAGAATAGTGCGCACGATAACAACCGGCCGGGATCCGGTGAAAGATGTAACAACCGAACGCACGAGCAGAATCGTAAGTAGCCATATG
>NW_026727735.1:0-30198 GCF_029784015.1 Lycium ferocissimum
TACGCCTTATTTCTGGCCTGTCCCGGACCCCCCCCGGGGGCGCTTTATGCGCGCGGTACACCCGGATGATGGGGAGGACATTATAGGTTTCCCCCGGGGTTGGCCCCCATTTGTTCCTTCGCCAGGGGCCTGTTCCAAATGTTTTGTTTGAAGTTGGTTTTGGACATAGTCGGGGGTTTCGGGAGTGGTTTGATTATGAAAAAGTTAAAAATTTATTTCCAAAAGAAAAAGAAAAATATTCCAAACTCATTATGTATCGAAGTAGAGTTTTAAAAAAAATTTGGTACGTAGAAAAGTCCGGTTCGCTGGGCTGGGGTTGGGTCGGGTGCCCTCACCCGATTTGGGGTGACGAATCAAGGGAGATACATGGATAAGAGCATCAAGTGTATCCAAATCACATCAAAACCCCACTCAAAATATAAAACACGTTGAAAAGTAAAACCCCGGATCTAAAAAAACAAAACCACCCGATCCGAGATAATACGGGCCCGGCATAAAAAGCCTCACCAATCCAAAAGCGAAATGATGGTGACCCGGCCATTAATTCCCGCCCGGGGGGCCCCCCCCCGGGGGCCCCTTTTCCTCGGGGCCGTTAGGCTAAACCCCCCCCCGCGGTAGCCCTCTTACAGGGCCCTTGCCTCCCCCAGGGTGAGAAGGAGCCGGGGCGATCGGCCCCCAACCATCGTTTTTGGGGAAACCCCCAAAATCCCCTCGTTCCCAATTAAAAACAAGAACGCCCCCGTGTGGGCGAAACCTAACGGCCCCCCCCAAATCTCTGGTTGTTGGCTGCCCCCCCCTGATGACTCGAAGAATAATAAACCCCAATAAAGTAAACTGCAAATGGGGAACCCCCGGGTTTTTGTCCCAAAAACCCCCTTTTTGAAAAAGGCCAAAAATTTTCCCCCCTTTTAAACCCTTTCCCCCTTTTGTCCCTCCTTTTCAATCCCTCACACGGCCCCTTCCATTTTCTGGAATGAACCCCCGGTTTTTGGGAGCGATGGCGGTTATTTCATCCCAAAATGTCGCCCTCTTCGGGCGGCAAGAGATATCGGAAATAAACGAAAATGAGGCCAACAGAAGGTCCCGTAAATTTACCAAACTAATCCTTCTTCTCCCCTCAAGTACGGAACATATTCCCCAAACAGCCGAATAGAAGAACCCAAGTCAACGGAGGTGACCCGGTACTCGCACTCCACTATGCATTCCACCACAACTTCATCACCAAAGAATTGAAAAGTCACAAACTCAACACCATACTTGTCCACCCCCTTTATGGAGCTTCTCATGACATCTATAATGAACTCATCGTTCTGACTCAGTACCATAGAAAATCGGAGGCTTCAACTTAGTAAACCTTCAAAATAAATCATGCCCCTACGGTCTCTGAACCGTGGTCTCGAAAATGCCTCGAAACCGATTCACCCAAAGAGGACCCCGGACCGCATCTGAACTCCGGACCAATCGCAACGGCTGCTATCCCATCTCGGAAGGCCGTCGCCGTCCTAGCCAACCTGTCTAGCTCGGCACCGACCCCTATCTAAACGAAATAGCCCCCAGGCCCTGGCGGAAGTGCCGGGCCCGGCGAGGTGGTGCTTGATTTGCGACCATTAGGGCCACTGGAGGCACGGTCAACTTTTGAACTCGCTAACTTTACTATTCTACCTCCATCTTTTAGTTTGTGATGTTCTCACCATCTAGAGAGAATAAAGGGATATTTGATACCAATTTGAATCATCCGGATACCAATTGGAATCAGAAACCAAAAAAGAAAGAAAGGAAAATTTTCCGTTGGTCCTCCAAGATAATGGATATCTCCTCCCATCTAAAAACTCTACTAGACATGCCCTTGTCGACCGATCGATGAACGTAAGGCTCGATACCCCTTTCCCACGCCCAAACCCGTTATAGGCGCATCTAACTCAGTGGCGAACCAATACGCTTAACCCTCACTAAATTTAAGTCATTTTACTTAGTCAATTCATTCGATTCACAATAAATTAAACGCAAGATGAAGTCAAAAATATTCATGCCATAAAACAATAATGTAAATGCGGATGTCATAACTATTACAACCCCAAAATTCAAAAATCACCGTACAAGGACTCTAATCCAAAACATGTCTAAGGAATCCATATTGTCTGAAATAAATGAACATCAATTCCCTGGAATGGAAATAGATATTAAATAAAGGAAGATCTTCGGGGGCAGATGAAGCTCACCCTCAATCGTAAAATCGCCTCAAGCTAAATATGAAGTCGGGTAGTAGTCTCTGGATCACAATCTGCACTCAAAAAGAATGCAGCAAGTTAGCATCAGTACAAACACTATGTATCGATAGATATCATAGGCAGACTACTATTAGCATCATGCGTGAATCATAAAATCAATAAAATAGAAAGACCAGTCAACAACACCTAATCAGATAGCCAACACCAAGTCAACCAATGATATTAACAAATCAAGTCCACCACTGATATTAACAATCAAGTCAACCAATGATATTAACAATCAAGTCAATGGAAGAAAGCAATGGAATAAACCTAAATAACATTCTATTTTCAGTCTTAGATCATGTTATGCTGCTAATTGGTGTCTTTCCCAATAGTTATGACTCTCGGGGGGACCCACATGGTATCACATGTACCTAAACACAAAATCTTACCTGACCACGAGCCTTTAACTTAGGCCATATCCTCACTCACGTCAAATGGGGTCCAAAATCTAGGTCACATCCTCACTCCCTTTCAAATGCGCCTTTTCATATATATATATATATATATATATATATATATATATATATATATATATATATGTTATCACATCACTTTTAATGAGCAATTATCGAGTAGTATATCATTTTCATCAAGAAGATCAGATTAACTTATCACCACAATTGTCATCAAATTATAGATTACCACACATCGAATAATGGCATTTAGCCTACATTATCACTCAATCAACAGCATATATGAATTTTAACCATACATTATGCCCGAAGACTAGACATGCTTTCAAATATCAATCTCATAACTCATATAATCAACTAATCAAAGTCTAACTCAAGTGCAAAAGTAACCTACCTCCAGTTGGCCGGAACAACGCGAATCACTCCCCGCTATAGACTTTCCCTTCCGTAATGCCCTAACTCAAAGTCTAGCAATTAAGGCTAAATGAGTCACACACTCTAGTCAACAATATCAATTCAATGAACACCCTTCCACTTTACTCCTTTCTAATGGGTGAATGCTTACTAGGTGTAAATTATCCTAACATTCGCCTTAGCGACTATAAACTATCAATTCATAAGGTTATCCATTCAAGTTCTCTTACAAGCAATTTCTATGGTCAAGCCACCATATTTATGAAAACCTAAGTGTAACATCCCGTAAATTCGTATAGAGTGTGAAAGCATTGTATGAGTTCTTTGGAACCTTATATGTTGGGTTACGTGCATGAATTTAGGCTAAAGACCCAAGGAGATGGTCAAAATGAAAATTCCTTGCGGTTTCACGAAGCGAGGTTTCTTCCGTCGTCCTTTGTACTGTCGATCCGTTCGACGCTCCGTCCTTTGCACCGTAGAAAGTAAGGAAGAGAAAGTTGCTCACTGAAAATTTCATGACTTTGACGGAGCAGATCAACGCTCCATCGTTTGTACCGCAAAATTGACCTACACAAAAACCATTCGACGGAGCAGATCGGCGCTCTGTCGATCTGTTCGACGCTCCATCGTTTGTACCGTCGATTGTGCCTAACGGGCTGCAATTACATAAGTTGCAAAACTTTAGTTTTTCTTCCATTCTTTTCACTCTCAAAAACCCTAAGGACGAAAATATCACTCTTGGGCTCCAACACTAAGGTAAGAACATCTTAATCATTGATTATCTGTTATATCCCGTATTTTTGTACGTCGAAATATTTTAAGCCAATCGCGACAAGTTAAGGACAAGACCATTTTGGGATCCGAGGTAGAGACTTTTAACCTCCGATTTTGTTTTAATGCACAAGTTGCTTATAAATTTTATTTGGTATAGAAATATTATTGGAGATTGTGGATTAATTAACCATGATTAGATTATTAGTAGGATTAAAAAAAGTAATCACCATTAATTGGCCATTGTGGTCGTGTGGAGCCCGACCTGCAGACTTGGCCAAGTGTGTTAGCTCCAAACACGTGATGGGACACGTGTCCAACTCTTAGGCTTCATATATAAGTCAATTGGATGGCTCAAATTCATTTCTTCATCTTCAACAAACATAGAAAACTAAGAGATAGAGAGAGAGACTCTCGGCCATGGCTGGCCGAGATTGAAGTTCTTTAGTGTTGATCAAAAAAATAATTTTTTCAAGCATTTCAACTCCTTAGAAGGTGTATAACAATGTGGAGTAGTCATTGGAGTAGCAAGAACAAGTATTAATTCAAAGCACAAATTCTAGCCAAGTTGAGAAGTCAAGTGTTAAAGGTAAGGTTTAATTTTCTTTTGCATGAATTAGGGGTGGTTTTAAACGTGTTGTAGTGTGTAGAAATGAATGAAATTTATGGAACCATGTGTGTTGGTGTTGAAACCGTGTAGGGGCTGTTTGTGTATGAAATGGTGAATTGATTTTACTTGATATTTTAGTTGTTGTTGTTATGAATTTTATGATGAGAATGAAGGGTTTAATGGTTCAAGTTGGAGTTGTAATTGTTTGTGGGATGTTGTAGAAGTTAATATGATGTTAATATAGTTTGTTGCATTTATGTAAATGATGTTGTTAACGTGTGGTTGTTGGTATAGTTCATGAAGTTGGAAGAAAAGAATGTGTTGTTATTATTCTTGTTGAACTTGGAAAGTTATATGTTGTGTTGTGTGTTGGTTGGGCTATTTTGGAGGCTGTACGGGCTGCCCGAGTGTTCTCGAGTCTTGTTTGAATAGTCTCGGATTGATACTTGAACGTATAATCATTGATGTTGGCTTGGTTGTATGTGGTTGGTTTGAATATAAGGGAAACGTCGTCTAATTATCTAGAAAGGAGTAACTAACGTTATAATACGTTTTGAATTTTCGTACTTAACCGTAGTTCTTGACGTTTTAATATAGGTTGAGGTACTATTGGGCAACGTATACGTGTTGTGTTGCGAGTAAACGCTAAAGGTATGTAAAGCCTATCCTTTCTTTCTTTTGGCATGTCCTAGATGTAAGTAAGATAAGATATGAGCTTTGAGGTAACTCTATTCATAAGTTCCGAGCATGATTTATGATTCTTATTCACTTCTTGATATTAAAATTCTTAATGTAGTCGAGCTATTGCCCTCGAGTCTTTATATGATTGGATAGTAAATGATGCATAAAGAGTTCCTATTCTTATGGGATTCTATAATGAATAACGTCCTTAACTTTCATAAGCTGTCTCGTATTGGTTTGATACATGACTATGACCCCTGAGACTTTCCTTAATATAGTTCGTAATGACATTTAGAGAGAACTTAATATGGCTATCATCCTGATACTCGAGTGTTGGTTAGTCTACTTATCTATTGAGTCTCAAAAGATGATTTATATGCATATGGTTACTCACTACTGCCGTCGTGCATACCGTTATTACATCTTTCACCGAGTCCCTCACTAGAGGTAGGCACTGTGATATATATATATATATATTATGGTGTTATGTTGTGTTATGGTGTTATGTTCGTGTTATGGTGCTATCTTTGTGATACGGAGCTATGTTGTGGATACGGAGTTATCGTGATACGGAGTTAGGGCCGTGTTCGGAGTATCCGTGTTATGGCGCCAAAGACGGTGGTGACCATGTTCACCGAGTCTTATAATGGGCCGGATATGATATATGATATTGACATACATGATTTGTGTTTCAAAAGCAAGCATTTTGGTATTCTCGTTATTGTACTTGTTTTTCTCGTAATTCTTATTTCGGTTATAATCTCTTTCATCGTATTTCATGCTTATATACTCAAGACATATTTCGCACCGAATTTTTTGGGGGCTGCGCTTCATGCCCGCGGTACTACGCTCGTTTTGGTGATCCGCCACTTAGGATATCTATTCTCGCTATCTTGGAGTGCTCCCTTGTTTCGGAGCCTATATTTTGGGTATGTATCCTTTTGTTGTATATATGTGTTTATCCAGGTACGTGTGGGGCCTCGTCCCGTCATATGTTACCGTTGTCACTCTTGAGGTCCGTAGACATATATGTGGGTTGTATATAGTTACAAGCCTGGGCGGTTAAGTCTCGTATGACTTATGTTTTTGGGGCGTTCCCATTCGTGGTAGCCTTTGTCGGCTTGCGTATATATATGTGTTTGGGATGTGTGTGTAGTGGCCGGCCTTATCGGATATATATATATATATATATATATATATATTTTGAAGCCGTGTGTTATGGATAGCCTTGTTGACCGTATATGGTCGGGACGTTCCCCTATATTATGAACGACCTTGCCGCTTATATGTAATATCATCGTTGAAAGTTGTAACTCTTCGAAGGAGAGATGTGTGATATATATATATATATATATATATATATATATATATATATATATATATATATATATATATATGATAGTTTTGAGACGACGTCTTGCCTTTTATATATAAGTTCCTTATCATGCTAATTGTGAGCCGATTATAGTTAATTGTGTGTATACGAGTGTCCGAACTCGGGCACTAGTCACGACTACGAGGTTGGGTCGTGACAAAAGTGGTATCGCAGCGGTTCATCCTCGGAGTATCTGGCTGTACCGTGTCTATAGAGTCTTGTTTATCGGTGTGTTGTGCACCACATCTATAAACAAGAAGCTACAGGACATTTAGGATGTTATCTTTCCTTCTTACTCTAGATCGTGAGATAGAGCCGTATTATCAGGATAATTCCTCCCTAATGGATTATTATGTTTACAGCGATGCCTCCAAAGAAGGCGACGGTACGCCCGAAGGGCAAGGCAAATGGCCGGAGAGACCACGCATTCGGAGAGTTACTAGGGCCCATGCCCATCTTATGCCTGAGGTTGTGCTCCAGTCAGCGAGCTCTGCTACACCACCGCTACCGGAGGAGGCGAAAGAGCGAGCACGGATCGATCGGGGCGACTCCGCCGGCTCCGAGGTTCCGGTCCGAGCCTCCGGCTCCTCGGCCCGGGGCGGAGGATAGGGCTATGAGAGATGCGGTTCGATTCCGACCAGTCGGTGGCGGGCGAGTGCTCGCGGGCATGGATTAGGAGGTGACTATGCGGACAGACATGATAGTTTGAGGGCCCGTGATTTCTTGACTTGTAATCCCCGCAGTTCTGGGTCAAAGCCCGCGGAGGATCCCGCGAGGAGTTTATTCGGCGGTGGGCGTACGTTGAGGATAATTAGGGCTTCCGAGACTCCAGGTCTGTTGAGTTGGCTTCGTATCGGTTGCGTGATGTAGTTGTTAATTGGTATGAGGCGGGAGTTATCTAGGGGCGAGGATGCTCCTCCGGCGGTATGGGATGAGTTCGTGGAGGCCTTTACTGGCCATTTTCTGCCTCCTAGAGATGAGATGAGCCGGAGTTGATAGGTCTTGCATTTGAAGCGGGAATGGCGGGAGTGTTCGAGATTATAGCCTTGAGTTTGATTCGTTGGCTAGACATGCACCCACTATTGTAGCCGATATGGGCGATATGGGTGCATCATTATGTGATGGTTTGGATCGTTACTTGGTTGATAGTTGCATGATAATGGCTTCCGCCCGGGTATGGATATTGCTCGGGTACGGGCCTATGCGCACGAGGGTAGAGGATCGACACGGGGGCGTCGGTCGAAAGAGATTATGATAGAGGACGGATAAGAGGGCTAGATCGGCCGGCTATCCGGGTGAGTTTCGAGGCGAGGTAGGCCCGGCGGAAGATAGTAGATATCCTTCTCGGCTAGCAATGAGTGCACCCCGCAGGTTCTTTGGTAGGAGATTTGATAGCACGGGGTATTCGGGAGTTGGTCGAGCTCGGGAGGCTTGAGTTCGCGGTGAACGAGAGGTTCCGGTCGATCGAGTCCACCACTTGCCTCGGTGTTCTCGATGTGGGAGGCATCATTGCGGGGGAGTGTTATCGTGCTACGGGCGCTTGTTTTTCTTGTGGCCGTCAGAGCCATATTATGAGGGAGTGTCCGTTTGGGGGTAGTCAGTGGTGCGGCTCGACCCACCGGGTCGGTTCTGGCCGGTTCATCTTCTTCTCGTGGCTGCGCGCCCTGGGGCGGTATCACCGGCTCGGTGGCCGTGGTAGAGGCCGCGGCGGAGCTTCCAGTTCTAGCGGTCCTTCAAACCGCATATATGCTTTGGCTAGCAGACAGGATCAGGAGGCGTCACCAAATGTAGTTACAGGTATATTATCGATTTTCTCTCGGGACGTCTATGCATTGATAGATCCAGGCTCCACCTTATCATATATATCTCCCTTTGTTGCTAGTAGAATCGGAATAAAACCTGAGTCGATTGAACCATTTGAGGTAGCTACACCGATGGGGATTCTACATTTATAGCAAAGCAAGTATATAAAAAGTGTTCGGTGAATATATATAGTCGTCATACCTTGGCCGATTTGATAGAGTTAGATATGACTGAGTTTGATGTTATTATGGGTATGGATTGGTTAGCTTCTTGTTATACTAACGTTGATTATAGAAACAAGATAGTTTGGTTTTAGTTCCCAGGGGAGCCAACTATAGAATGGCTAGGGAATACGGCATCGCCGAGGGGTAAGTTTATTTCATACCTCAAGGCAAGAAAGATGGTTAGAAAGGGGTATATTTATCATCCGGTTCGTGTGCATGACAAAGTGAGAGGCACCGACTTCGGTCGATCCGGTAGTCAATGAATATCCGGATGTATTTCCGATATGAACTTCAGTGTCTTCCTCACGGCGGGGGAGATAGATGTCACACCCCCGATTTTACTAGGGTGTGATGGGCACCCGACCCATATTTGGAGCCGAGCGAACCCGCCGACTCTTATTACATACATACTTTCTTAGGATTCTTAGATTAATCAAAAATAGAATACATGGTAGAACTTCCAAAATCTTTTTGTCGTTTCTCAAATTAAACACAATCTGTAAGCATAAGGACTCTGTAACATAAGGTATAATAAAACACATCGGCTCGTGGAACCATTTTCAAAACTGACACACTAAACCCACGACTCTATCTGCAAAGTCTCTAACTCGAACATGACATCATAGCATAGGACTCTTGACCGGCAATTCTCGAGCAAATGGAGATGCCAACTCATTGGAATATCTTCTATAATGGCTTACGATCATGCGGGTGTACACGCGGCATGAAAACGGACCCGAATAAGAGGGTCGGTACGAGCATTATCGAGTATATGTAAGGCATGAGTAATATCACGAAATCATAATAGAGAACATAGGAGAGTGATATAACCTATAACTCTGTTTGTCTACCATGTTAGATATTGTGCAAGTTACCTTTACCCTTTGGAGTACTATATAGATCTCGCAAGTAGCCCGACCGTGTAGGTGCGGTGTATAACCGCTTCCGACCATATAGGTGCGGTGGACTCCGCCCGACCATATAGGTACGGTGTAACGCTTTCGAGCGGAGACCATGGGATAAGGGTATCATCATCCGAGTGCCCCTTGGGGCGGATGCCATGCATGCTAGCTTTTAAAAAAACATGTAAATATACTCGTAAGTAAAGCGCCGACTACGTAGGATCGGTGTGTAACTGCCTGTCTATATAGGAACGGTGTATAAGCCCGCGTCCAGGCCTCCCGCGTCCGGGGTATAATCTGCCCACTGCAGTGGTGTGTCTGCCTGGCCGCCCGTCGGACGGCACGGTGTCATAAAATAAATCATATGTAAAATAAAGCATGCATACTAGAGCCCTAAAATGAAACTACAACTCTATCGGAGTGACGTAAGGTCGGTAACCTCCGATTACATTATGGAACAATCGAGATCGTCATGTCTCACCTTGAAGGAACAATTATAAGGCGAGACTATCAATCAAGGATAACATCACGGGAAAACATAAAACAGGATCATAACCTATCATTTCACATACTTTGAAACCCTTAAAATAGTCATTATCCAAAAATTAGCTTAACATTTCATATCGTCATATTCATGGTAAGAACATATCCTTGACATATTCGTCTTAGTCATTTTCTCATATCTGGCATCATCATTGTCATCATAGAATCATAGTCGTTGTTTTGGTCATAAAAACTTTCAAAAATCGTAAAACTTGGATTTTGGAGAAAATGAATATTTTGGAAAACATTCATAAACTTTTAGAAAGGAAATCATGCTTTGAAATCATAACTTCTAACTTTTGAAAATAAGGACGTTATGGGAGCATTTATAAAATCGCAACGTATGATTCATGCCATAGAAGGAAAAAGGACGAGCCTTAACATACCTGTGCCGCGCCTCACTAGCTACGCTTATTCGTCCAACTTGTTAGTCTACATTCAAGAGAGTAACCATTAGGTTCATCGACGTATGCTTGTTTTAATCTTTCAAATGAATTCATTCATTTTCTACGAATTTCTAAAGCATTTCCCCGTAAATATACCATCCCAGAATCCAACTCGGCTTATTTCATCAACAACAATCCGAGAATTCAACTTGGCCAACAATATCAACAATTATTCTAGCAACACTTCAATGTTCAATTCAATCTAATTCAATTCAATTCACATAATATTCCAACACTCAATCAACATGCCACTTTATCAAAACCTTTAACTTCAACAACAACCATACATTTCATGATCATTCATATGCATTAACCAGCGACGACCCGTTTCCGTTACATGATCCATATTGGCAACAACTAAAATGCTAAATTTAAGTCAATTTACCATAACTTACCAACCACCTACTATTCGGTTATCACAACTTCTTCTTACATATTTTCATGCATTTCCTCCATCACTATACATTCCAACAACAACACAAAACTAAGTAAAATTTATCCATTTCTTTCCATGCAACACAACACATACGCCAACTACGTAGCACAACACCACTGCTATAACTACCTTCCACAACACAACAATCAAATTACTAAATAGTATTAATTCATCATTTCGATCCAACCACATATATATATATTCGACCAACATGCAACATACATATTTTCATTTATTTCATTCATTTCTTGACCTACACATATATGAACCATCCACAACACAAAAAGAGATGAAACCTTACCTTTCTCTTCAACTTCCCACTTGGTTTAGGATTGGTACATGACACCAAAAAGCCTTCTCTTGCTTCCAACACTTACTCCATGTTGTAGAGGGCCTTCCATTAGGTAGGAAAAGTGGAAGAAAATAATTTTTCTAAGTCACTTTCCCATGGCTCAATTTTTGAGCCATGGCCGAATGTCTACTATATTCCTCTCTTCTTGCTTTCTTTCTTTCTCCCAATTTCTTCAACTAAAAGATGAACTCTCTCCTATATATATATTAGGTCCCTCCAATCACAAATTAGCCACATGCCCTCCTCTTTATTTTTCTAGAGTTTTCTTTTCTTTTCTTGAATTTTTTTTGAATTTTCTCACATGGTCAAAGAAGACCAAATGTCTTCTTTTGTACACTTTAATCCCCATTAGTTTAAATATAGCACACACCACACATGTCATACGGCCATAATGGCCCTTTCTTGAATTTTCTTGAATATTTGCGAAATTACCATTTTACCCCTAGGCTTCCATAATATTACCGTGATCCATTTTGCGAATCTTCCTTTTTGCCCTTAACCTTTCCCAATATTTCCACACTAATAATGTTCATAAATATTATTCATAACCAACTTGTACATTAGAAAAATTTTGGAGAATGGTCTCGCCCTTAACTTTCCACGTCGACTTTGAAATTTCCAAACGTACAAAATACGGGCTATAACAATAGAGCTCACTATAGATGTGTTGCCAGATACTCAGCCCATATCTATTCCTCCTTACAGAATGGCACTCGAGAACTTAAGAAGCAAGGGCAGCTGAGGGATTTATTAGAGAAGGGCTTTATTAGGCCGAGCACATCGCCTTGGGGAGCACCAGTATTGTTCGTGAGAAAGAAAGATGGGTCGTTGCGGATGTGTATTGATTATAGGCAGCTGAACAAGGTGACCATAAAGAATAGATATCCCTCCCCGGGATTGATGATTTATTTGACCGGTTGCGGGGTGTTAAGTATTTTTCGAAGATAGACTGCGGTCGGGGGCTATCACCAGTGCGGGTAGAGAGGCGGATATTCCAAGGGCGCCGGGACCGTCCGGGCACTATGAGTTTAGGGTGATGTCTTTTGGTCGACCAATGCTCCAGTTGTTTATGGATCGATGAACCGAGTATTCAGGTCATTCTTAGATATGTTCGTGATTGTGTTTATTGATGATATTCTGGTCTATTCACGATCAGAGGAGGAGCATGCGGATCATTTGAGAACGGTACTTGGGGTGCTCCAGCACCAGAAATTGTATGCTAAGTTCTCTAAATGTGAATTTTGGTTGACTTCAATAGCATTCTTGGGCATATTGTGGAGGTGATGGCATTCGGGTGGATGCCACGAAGATTGGTAAAGTAAAGACTTGGCTGGACCTACGACACCCTCTGCGAGATACGTAGTTTTACGGGGTTAGCTGGATATTACAGAAGATTTGTGGAGAAGTTTGCTTCGATTTCAGTAGCGCCTTTAAGAGGCTAACTGAGGCGGCCTAAGTTCCGGTGGATCGATGCTTGTGAGCGAAGCTTCCGATTGCTTTGAAAAAAGAAGTTGACTACGGACTCCGGTTTAACTCTTCACGAGGGCCAGATGGTTATGTCATTTATTGTGATGCTTCCGGTGTTGGGCTAGGTTGTGTATTAATACGGCATGGCGAGTTATAGCTTTATGCCTCCCCAAGCGACTCGTAAAAACATGAAAGAAATTATCCTACTCATGATCCGGAATTAGCGGCCCGGTGATTCACGCCTTGAAGATATGGAGGCATTATCTATATGGCGTGCATGTTGATATTTATACGGATCACAAAAGCCTCCAATATATCTTTAAACGAAGGAGAGTGAATTTGCGACAGGAAGATGGCTAGAGTTCTTTGAAGGATTATGATGTTGATATTCTATACCATCCAGGGAAAGCGAATGTTGTAGCAGATGCACTTAGCCGTAAGTCGATGGACAGTTTGACGGACGTGCAACCAGAAAGAAAGGAAATAGTCCGTGAGATTTATCAGCTAGCTAGTCTTGGAGTTCGTTTGGCTGATTCTGGAGATACTGGGGTTTCTATCCGAGGAGTTCTTTGAATCTTCTATTATGGAAGAGGTAAAGCAACGCCCGATATGAGGACACGTGCAGTGGGTATAGGGATACAGCCCTTGAAAAGAAAAAGACCCCATTCGAGATTACACCGGACAGTGCCACTATATAGGCGAGTTATGTGTACACGAGGGTTGCTTGGGCTACGGCGACGAGGTTATGGGAGAGGCACACTATGCCCGTTATTCTGTGCATCCGGGGTCAACCAAGATGTATCATGACCTTAGATGTTTATATTGGTAGGATGGCATGAAAAGAGATATAGCAGAGTTCGTTGCCCAGTGCCCGAATTGCCAATGTGTTAAGATCGAGCATCGAAGCACAGCGGGTTATCACGAGGAGATGAAAATTGGCTTGGAAGTGGGAAGCAATTAATATGGATTTCATTACGGGTTTACCTCGCACTCACTTTGAAGTATGATTCCATATGGGTTATTGTAGATAGCCGACAAAATCAGCCCACTTTCTTCCGGTCGGGACTACTTATTCGGATAAGGACTATGCAAAGTTATATATTAAGGAGATAGTAAGACTTCACGGAGTTCCCACGTCTATTATATACGGAGGTGCTCGGTTACGGCTAACTTGGAGATCATTCCGGGAAGGATTGGGGACACGGGTGAGTCTTAGTACGATATTCACCCTCGGTGACGGACGGGCCGAGCATACTATTCAGACGCTTGGAGATATGTTGCGGGCATGTGTCATTGACTTCAGAGGCAGCTGGGATGATCATCAACCACTTATTGAGTTTGCCTACAATAATAGCTATCATTCTAGCATCCAGATGGCACCGTATGAGGCTCTGTATGGCAGAAAGTGCCGGTCACCTATTGGCTGGTTTGATGTTGGGGAGACTAAACTAATCGGCCCAGATATGATTCAGCAAGCCATAGATAAGGTAAAACTTATTCGAAAAAGGTTATTAGCAGCTCAGAGTCGACAGAAGTCATATGCAGATAATCGACGTCGACACTTAGAGTTCCAGATTGGCGACGGGGTATTAGGTGTCACCTATAAAGGGTGTAATGAGATTCGGCAAGAAGGGGAAGCTCAGCCCGAGATATATTGGGCCTTATCGCATTGTCGTAAGGTAGGCAAGATTGCCTATGAATTAGACCTACCGTACGATCCGGAAGCGGTACACCGAGTGTTTCATGTGTCTATGCTTCGCAAATGCGTTGGTGACCACTTCCGGGATATTCCCCGTGGATGATATCCAAGTGACAAAGAGGAGTTATCGTACGAGGAGAACCCTATAGCTATCTTGAATCGTCAAGTGAGAAGATTGCGTACTAAAGACGTAGCTTCCGTTAAAGTATTGTGGCGAAACAATAATGAGGAGGAGATGACTTGGGAAGAGTGAAGAGATGAAAGAAGAAATATCCTCGCTTGTTTCCCTATACCTACGAGTAATCTAAACTCCTCGTTGATTATATTGATTGGTAAATAAATTTATATGTTATAACAATAAAAGAGACTCCACGAAGTCCCTATAAGACACAGTGAGACTAGTATAACATTCGAGGACGAATGTTCTAAAGGGGGGAAGGATGTTATATCCCGTATTTTTGTACGTCGGGATATCTTAAGCTAATCGCGACAAGTTAAGGACAAGACCATTTTGGGATTCGGGGTAGAGACTTTTAACCTCCGATTTTGTTTTAATGCACAAGTTGCTTATAAATTTTATTTGGTATAGAAATATTATTGGAGATTAGAGATTAATTAACCATGATTAGATTATTAAGTAGGATTAAAAAAATTAATCACTTCATTAATTGGCCATTGTGGCCGTGTGGGCCCCACCCGTGACTTGGCCAAGTGTGATTGGCTCAAGCCATGAGTGGGACATGTGTCCAACTCTTAGGCTTCATATATAAGTCAATTGGATGATTCACAATTCATTTCTTCATCTTCAACAGACATAGAAAACTAAGAGATAGAGAGAGAGACTCTCGGCCAGCGTTCTTTAGTGTTGATCAAAAAAATAATTTTTTCAAGCATTTCAACTCCTTAGAAGGTGTATAACAACGTGGAGTAGTCATTGGAGTAGCAAAAACAAGTATTAATTCAAGACACAAATTCTAGCCAAGTTGAGAAGTCAAGTGTTAAAGGTAAGGTTTAATTTTTTTTTTGCATGAATTAGAGGTGGTTTTGAACGTGTTGTATTGTGTAGAAATGAATGAAATTCATGGAACCATGTGTGTTGGTGTTGAAGCCGTGTAGTGGGTACATTTGTGTATGAAATGGTGAATTGATTTTACTTGATATTTTGGTTGTTGTTGTTATGGATTTTATGATAAGAATGAAGGGTTTAATGGTTCAAGTTGGAGTTGTAATTGTTTGTGGGCTGTTGTAGAAGTTAATATGATGTTAATATAGTTTGTTGCATTTATGTAAATGATGTTGTTAACGTGTGGTTGTTGGTATAGTTCATGAAGTTGGAAGAAAAGAATGTGTTGTTGTTATTCTTGTTGAACTTGGAAAGTTATATGTTGTGTTGTGTGTTGGTTGGGCTGTTTTGGAGTATTGTACGGGCTGCCCCGAGTGTTCTCGAGTCTTGTTCGAATAGTCTGGAATTGATACTGAACGTATAATCATTGATGTTGGCTTGGTTGTATGTGGTTGGTTTGAATATAAGGGAAACGTCGTCTAATTATCTAGAAAGGAGTAACTAACGTTATAATACGTTTTGAATTTTCCCGCAGCTTAACCGTAGTTCTTGACGTTTTAATATAGGTTGAGGTACTATTGGGCAGCGTATACGTGTTGTGTTGCGAGTAAACGCTAAAGGTATGTAAAGCCTATCCCTTCTTTCTTTTGGCATGTCCTAGATGTAAGTAAGATAAGATATGAGCTTGGGGTAACTCTATTCATAAGTTCGAGTATGATTTATGATTCTTATTCACTTCTTGATATTAAAGTTCTTAATGTAGTCAAGCTATTGCCCTCGAGTCTTCATATGATTGGATAGTAAATGATGTATAAAGAGTTCCTATTCTTAAGGGATTCTATAATGAATAACGTCCTTAACTTTCATAAGCTGTCTCGTATTGGTTTGATACATGACTATGACCCCTGAGACTTTCCTTAATATAGTTCGTAATGATATTTAGAGAGAACTTAATATGGCTATCACCCTGATACTCGAGTGTTGGTTAGTCTACTTATCTATTGAGTCTCAAAAGATGATTTATATGCATATGGTTACTCACTACTCTGCTCGTGCATACTGTTATTACATCTTTCACCGAGTCCCTCACTGTAGGGCCGGGTACGTGATATATATATATTATATTATGGTGTTATCCGTGTTATGGTGTTATCGTGTTATGGTGTTATCTTCGTGTTATGGTGTTATCCGTGTTATGGTGCTATCTTTGTGATACGGAGCTATCTTTGTGATACGGAGTTATCTTTGTGATACGGAGTTATCTTTGTGATACGAAGTTATCTTTGTCGTTCGAGGTATCTTGTGTTATGGCGCCAAAGACGGGGTGGCGACCATGTTCACCGAGTCCTATAATGGGCCGGATATGATATATGATATTGACATACATGATTTGTGTTTCAAAAGCAAGCATTTTGGTATTTCGTTATTGTACTTGTTTTCCGTAATTCTTATTTCGGTTATAATCGTTTCTCGTATTTCATGCTTTATATACTCAAGACATATTTCGTGCGACCCCCTTTTCTTCGCGTTTCATCCGCAGTACAGACGCTCGTTTTGGTGATCCGACTTAGAATATCTATTCGCTATCTTGGAGTGCTCCCTTGTTCCGGAGCTATATTTTGGGTACGAGATCCTTTTGTTGTATATATATGCTTAGCTGTGGGTACGGCGGGGCCCCGTCCCGTCATATGTTCTTTTGTTGTCACTCTTAGAGGTCCGTAGACATATGAGTGGGTTGTATATAGTTCTTGTTCGATTTTACTATATGACTTATGTTTTGGGGCGTTCCCATTCGTAGTGGCAGCCTTGTCGGCTTGCATATATATATGTGTTTTGGGATGTTGTGTGTAGTGGCAGCCTTGTCGGCTTGCGTAGATATATATATATTTTGGAAGCCGTGTGTTATGGTAGCCTTGTTGGCTCGTATATGGCTGGGACGTTCCCCCATATTATAAATGACCACGCCTATGTGTAATATCATACGTGAAAGTTGTAACTCTCGGGAGACAAGGTTGCTATGATATATCTATATATGCGACAGTTTTGAGACGACGTCTTGCCTTTTTATATATAAGTTCCTTATTATGCCAATTGTGAGCTGATTATAGTTAACAGGTGTATACGAGTGTCCAGCTCGGGCACTAGTCACGGCCTACGGGGTTGGGTCGTGACATTATCAATCCTAACATCAAACCCATGATTCTTAACATGATTCTTGTGACTAAAACCTAGGGTTTGCAACATAATTCTTACTAAAGTGATTCGGACTAGGGTTTGGGTGTTCTTCACTAGAAAAGTGAATTGTTAAACATTGTTTAACATATTAAGGTATGTCTCTCCTTTGGAAACTTGTTTGAAATGTAAATAACCTTTTGAGAATAAAAAGATAACCTTTTCATGTTTCTTGAACTTTAATTCATGTCTAAATGGTGGTTAATGTGTGTGAGGGGACAAACCCATATTAAACTTAGTTTGTAACATACTCTATATATGTATATCAAATCATAATTGTTTTCCTCTATAATAGATGATCATAATTGAAGGCTAATTATTGATAATGGTGTTCATGATGAAACAATGATAATTGAATCTTGTTTAAAGAATTGCAAACGTTTTCAACCCTAACCATGAGATGATATAAATTCATAATGTCATAATGAACTTTAATGTGAATTGATAAAGTGACTACCTTGAGATGAAATATGATTCGGCTTCTATGCTATGAACTTCATTGTTGTGTTTGGTCTAGCTACTCAGGAGGAAGGGTAGCCACTATAGATCCTAGTGTGATAGTGCCTAGCCATTCGGGAGGAAGACTGTCCACTTCTGGGTTCGCTACCTGGGGTGTGATTATGCCTAGCTATTCGGGAGAAAGGATAGCCACCGTTGAATTTTATATTCCGGTATGGTGCGCTGTGACAAGGGAACCTCTACGGTCACCCCTTTGATGTGCTTGATTCTTGGGCCTGTATTGGCATGTGGGATAGTCTTATTTTCTCATGAAATTGTTGTTGTTAATTATGATCAATTGAAAAACATATTTGAAGTTGTACCTTGACAAGAGACCTTATAATCGGTTTTGATAATTCTTATTAAGATAGACAACTGAATAACTATTCTTACATTACATGATTTTCAGGACTGATTTCTTTATGTATTATTGTACTTTATTTTCATATTACTTATTCTCCCTGAGGCACTCACTGAGTACGAAGTATTCAGGCATACCATTGTTATTTTTTATGGTATGTTAGGTAATATTGAAGAGCAGATTCTTGATACTCCGGGCGTTTAGGAAGGACTTGTTGTTGTGGCTGATTTGGTGAGCCCACACATTCATTCGTGAGACACCTTATTTATTTATTTATTCATTATATTAGTTTTTTGAGCTGCATCCCGATGAGTCAGACTATTAATTTTTTATCTTAGAAGCTCCGTAGTATACATTCTTGTGGGTCGTTGTTGAGTTAATGATAAACTATCGGGCACTTTGTTACGTTTGACTAAGTATTGATTACTAAAGACTTCTGCTGATTTAATTCATATATGCATGATTTGTTTACCTTTATTTTATAGATTGTTGGAGGCGAATGTTAAACCTGGCGGGTTCAAGTGTTATTATTATGTCGTTTAGGCTATTTCGATCTTGTTCATGATGTCGGATGCCGGTCACGTCTAGGCTGCATTTCGGGGCGTGACAAGCTTAGCATCAGAGCCTAGGTTTAAATACGTCCTAAGATTATTACCGGTGTTTGTGGAGCTGCGTCTAGTGGGGTTTTCCTTGTGCATCCTGATCACCTGCATGACCGAGAAACTCCCAGGACATTTATAGGTGTTTCCTATTCTTCTTTATTCTAGATTGTGCTGTAGAGCTTCAAGTCCTTTTAGGATAGTTCTAATTCGCTCGTTAATTCATGCCTTATAGAAATGGCTCTAATGTGATCCAAAAATAGTAACCGAGCACAACCCGTGAGAGCTAACCAAAATCTTGGGGCACGAATGCTGGTAATGTACATGATGTTGGGAATCAAGCACCACCTCCAGAACCGCCTGCTCCTGTTGTTCCTTTTGTGGGTGTGCCTGAGATTGGTACTATGCAAACGGCTATTCAAATATTGACTGCTTTGGTTGCGGCTCAGCAACAGCGTAGAGGTATGGGACCTCATGGTGGAGGCAGACGTAAGCAATTCCTAAACTTAAAGTCACCTGAGTTCTTTGGGTCATGAGAGGTGGATGACCCCCAGCACTTTTTAGATGAGACCTTCAAGGCATTGAGGGTAATGGATGCCCAGGATTCTGAAGCTGTGAGGCTCACTTCGTATCAGTTGAATGATGTTGCTCACGCATGGTTTGAGATATAGGAGTCTGAGAGGAGTGACGCTGCTTTAGCTCCGATGTGGGCTGAATTCGAAGAGGCATTCATGGAAAGGTTTTTGTCTGATGAGGAGAGATTTGCTATGGCTACGAAGTTTGAAAAGCTAGAACAGGTTAACAAGTTAGTTCGTGAGTATAGTTTGGAGTTCACTCATCTGTCAAAGTATGCTCTATACATGATTCCGACTGAAAAGCATAAGTTGACTCATTTTGCGAAAGGCTTGGTACCACGTATCAAGTCTGCATGTGCTGCTGTGTCTATGTCTCCTACTTGCACTTTCTCATCTCTGGTTGGGTTTGCTGAACAACCAGAGAGTTGGAAAAATGAAGAGAGGGTGGATCGAGATCAGAACAAGAAGGCCCGATCGGCGGGTCGTTTCAGTGATAATAATTATAAGGGAGGGAAAAGTAAAGGGTATTATCTACCTGCTCAGTCTGGCGGTTATTCCCATGCTAGTGTGCCTTCTGGTAGGCAAGGCAAGAAAAATAATAATAATCGTAAGTTTTTGCAGGGAAGTAGTGGTCTGCCAGTGTGAGAAGAACGTATCTGTCATCATTGTGGGATTAGAGGCCATATTAAGTGGGTATGTAGAAAATGGCTACGTGAGATGGCTGCTATGTATAACCAAAAGAATGATTCGCCTGCTTCTGCATCTGCTAGAAATCTGCATGCGGGTAATGTTAATAATAACAATCAGAATGCTCGTAATAACGGCAAAGGAAAGGAAGTTGCTAATACTATGCGGTGGAGGGATAGCTCGACTTTATGGGCTGACTCGTAGGAGGGTTTCGAGGCTTCTGATGTTGTGGTTACAGGTGTCCTTACCATCTGTTCTCATGATGCTTACTCATTGACTGATCCGGGTTCAAATTTATCCTATGTGATCCCTTATTTTGCTCTTGATATGGGTATGAAACCCGAACCTTTGTTGGAACCTTTTGTTGTTGATACAATTTCTGGTGTTCCCGTTATTGCTTCTAGAGTGTATAGAAATTGTGTTTTTGTGATTAAGGGACGTGAGACCATGGCTGATTTGTATGAACTTGAGATGGTGGATTTTAATGTAATTATGGGGATGGACTGGTTGTCCGCGTGTTATGCTAATGTGGATTGTCGCCATAAGTTAGTTCGCTTCGCCTTTCTCAAGGAGCCTGTTATTGTGTGGGAGGGTGAAATTGCTAAGCCAAGGGGTAGATTTATTTCCTATCTTAAGGCTCATAAGATGATTACTAAGGCATGTATTTACCTTTTGGTTGTGGTTAATAATACAAAAGCCGGAGTACCCGAATTTGCATCTGTTCCCATAGTCCGTGATTATCCCAAAGTATTTTTCGAAGATCTTCCTGGTATTCCTCTTGATAGAGTTATTGATTTTGGGATTGATGTTATTCCCGACACCTAACCTATTTCTATTCCACCTTATCGTATGGCTCCAGTAGAACTAAGGGAGTTAAAGGATCAGTTGAAGGACTTATTGGATAAACGTTTCATCCGACCAAGTTCCTCACCTTGGGGTGCTCCAGTCTTGTTTGTTAGAAAGAAAGATGGTTCCCTTAGGATGTGTGTTGATTACCGTCAGCTTAATAAGGTGACCATTAAGAATAAATATCCTTTGCCTAGGATAGATGATCTATTTGACCAACTTCAGGGTGCTAAGTTCTTTTCAAAGATTGACCTGAGGTCGGGGTATCACCAATTGAAGATAAAGGAAAAGGATATCTCGAAAAATTGCTTTTCGTACCCGTTATGGGGACTTTAAGTTTCTAGTGATGTCTTTTGGGTTGACTAATGCGCCTGCTGCATTCATGGATTTGATGAAGCGAGTGTTTAAGCCGTATCTAGACAGCTTCATTATTATGTTTATTGATGACATCTTGGTGTACTCTAAGAATCGTGAGGATCATGCTAATCATTTGAGGATAACTTTGACAACACTTGAGGAGAACGAGCTTTATGTAAAATTCTCTAAGTGTGAGTTCTGGCTTGAGTCTGTGTCTTTGTTGGGTCACGTGGTGACTGGTGATGGCATTAAAGTAGACCCTCAGAAAATTTCAGCGGTTAAGGATTGGCCTAGACCAACTAGTGCTACGAAAACTCGTAGTTTCTTGGGTTTGGCAAATTATTACAGAAAGTTTGTGGAAGGTTTTTCGTCCATCGCACCATTGATGAAATTGACACAGAAGACTGCTAAGTTTCAGTGGTCCGAAACTTGTGAAAAGAGTTTCCAAGAGCTTAAGACAAGGTTGACTTCGGCTCCTATTTTGACTTTACCTTCTGAGTCTGGTGGATATATGGTGTATTGTGATGCTTCTAGAATTGGTTTGGATTATGTATTGATGCAGAACGGTAAGCTGATTGTTTATGCTTCGCGTCAGTTGAAGAAGCATGAGAAGAACTATCCGACTCATGACTTGGAGTTGGCTGCTGTGGTATTTGCTTTGAAAATTTGGCGTCATTATCTGTATGGTGAGCATTGTGATGTTTTTACTAATCACAAGAGCCTGCAATATATCTTCAAGCAGTGAGAGTTGAACCTCAGGCAGAGGAGGTGGTTGGAGTTGTTGAAAGATTACGACTTGAATATCTTGTATCATCCTGGTAAGGCTAATGTGGTTGCTGATGCTTTGAGTAGAAAATATATGGGCACGTTGCCTTATTTGCGTGCACATGACATGCCCATAGGGAAGGAAAGATGGAAAGTTAGTGGGAATCACGCCATCACGGTCTGACATGGTGGAAAGGATAAAATCCAAGCAATGTGATGATGAACTTTTGGCAAAGCTGAGAGATGGAGAGGAAAGGGGTGAGTACACTTCATTTACTGTTGGTACTAGTGATAGTGTTCTGCGGTTGCAAGGGCGATTGTGTGTTCCTGATGTTGATGGTCTTCAACAAGAATTAATGATGGAAGCTCATTATTCCAAGAATTCGATTCATCCGGGATCCACCAAAATGTACAAGGATTTGAAACAACACTATTGGTGAAAGAGCATGAAGGTTGATATTTCTAACTTTGTGGCTAAGTGTTTAAACTGTCAACAGGTGAAGGCCGAACATCAAAGGCACAGGCCTGGCTCAGAATATCGAGATTCCGCAGTGGAAGTGGGAGGAGATCAATATGGATTTCGTTGTGGGGTTACCCCGCACAAAGGCCAAGTTTGACTCGATTTGGGTTATTGTGGATAGACTCACAAAGTCTGCCCATTTTCTCCCTGTGAAGACGTCATATACCGCAGCGGAGTACGCCAAGTTATATCTAAAAGAGATAGTTAGATTGCATGGTGTTCCGACATCGATTATATCTGACAGAGGTACGCAATTTACTGCTCATTTTTGGACATCCTTTCGGGAAGGGTTGGGAACCAGAGTGAAATTGAGCCTTTGCCTTTCATCCTCAAACTGACGGGCAGGCGGAGAGAACTATTCAGACTTTGGAAGATATGCTACAAGCTTGTGCAATCGATTTTAGAGGAAGTTGGGATGAACACCTACCACTGGTGGAATTCGCTTACAACAATAGCTATCAAGCGAGTCTTCAAATGGCTCCTTATGAGGCTTTTTATGGGAGGCGTTATCGGTCTCCAATTTGTTAGTTTGAACCAACTAAAGTGGAGTTGTTAGGTCCGGATTCAGTTCATGAAGCAATCGAGAAGGTTAATCTTATTGTGTAACAGCTCAGAGTCGACAGAAGTCCTATACCGATATGAGGCAGCATGCGCTAGAGTTTTCTGTCGGTGACAAGGTGTTCTTGAAAGTGTCGCCGATAAAGGGAGTAATGCGGTTTGGTAAAAAGGGGAAACTTAGTCCCCATTTCATTGCCTTTACGAGATTGTTAGGAAAATTGGGACGGTGGCTTATGAATTGAAGTTGCCATCTGATATGGCTATGGTGCACCCTGTGTTTCACGTTTCGATGATGAGGTTGTACAAACCTGATCCTTCCCATGTGTTGAACCATGAGGAGATTGAAATTAATGAAGGGTTAACCTATGAAGAAAAACCGGTTCAGATTCTAGATCGTCAAGTTAGAAGGTTGAGGACGAAGGATGTGGCATCGGTTAAAGTGTTGTGGCGAAACCATAATACTGAGGAAGCTACTTGGGAAGTAGAGGAGGACATGAAGAAGAGATATCCCCACTTGTTCCCTATGGCAGGTATGAGCTAGCGTTTTAAATTACTCATGGATGAATCGTTGTGTTTGTTCGAAGCAACTTGTGGTTTAGTGAATTCTTTTCTAGACTATTATTCTCATTCGAGGACGAATGAATCTTAAGGGGAGGATAATGTAAAATCCCGTAAATCCGTATAGAGTGTGAAAGCATTGTATGAGTCCTTTGGAAACCTTATATGTTGGGTTACGTGCATGACTTTAGGCTAAAGAACCAAGAGAAGATGGTCAAAATGAAAATTCACTGCAGTTTCACGAAAAGGAGGTTTGACGGTCGTCCGTTGTATCGTCGATCTGTTCGACACTCCTTCCTTTGCACCGTAGAAAGTAAGGAAGAGAAAGTTGCTCACTGGAAATTTCATGACTTTGACGGAGCAGATCGACGCTCCGTCGATCTGTTCAACGCTCCATCGTTTGTACCGTAGAATTGAACTAGCACTAAGACCATTCGACGGAGCAGATCGATGCTCCGTCGATCTGTTCGACACTCCGTCATTTGTACTGTCGATTGTGTCTGACGGGCTGAAATTATATAAGTTGCAAAATTTTAGCTTTTCTTTCATTCTTTTCACTCTCAAAAACCCTAAGGACGAAAATATCTCGCTAAGGCTCCAACACTAAGGTCAGAACATCTTAATCATTGATTATCAATCCTAACATCAAACCCATGATTCTTGTACTAAAACCTAGGGTTTGTAACATAATTCTTCCTAAAGTGATTCAGGCTAGGGTTTGGGTGTTCTTCACTAGAAAAGTGAATTGTTAAACTTTGTTTAACATATTAAGGTATGTCTATCCTTTGAAAACTTGTTTGAAATGTAAATAACCTTTTGAGAATAAAAAGGTAACCTTTTCATGTTTCTTGAACTCTAATTCATGTCTAAACGGTGGTTAATGTGTGTGAGGGGACAAACCCACATTAAACTTAGTTTATATTATACTCTATATATGTATATGAAATCATAATTGTTTTCCTCTATAAGAGATGATCATAATTGAAGGCTAATTGTTGATAATGGTGTTCATGATGAAAAAACGATAATTGAATCTTGTTTAAAGAATTGCAAACGTTTTCAACGCTAACCATGAGATGATATAACTTCATAATGTCATAATGAACTTTAATGCAAATTGATAAAGTGACTACATTGAGATGAAATATGATTCAACTTCTATGCTATGAACTTCATTGTTGTGTTTGGCCTAGCTACTCGGGAGGAAGGGTAGTCACTATGGATCCTAGTGTGATAATGACTAGCCATTCGGGAGGAAGAGTGGCCACTTCCCGGTTTGCTACCTATGGTGTGATTATGCCGAGCTATTTGGGAGGAAGGATAGCCACCGTTGAATTTCATATTCCGGTGTGGTGCGCTGTGACAAGGGAACCTCTACGGTCATCCCTTCAATGTGCTTGATTCTTGGGCTTGTATTGGCATGTGTGATATTCTTATTTTCTCATGGAATTGTTGTTGTTAATTATGATCAATTGAAAGGCATATTTGAAGTTGTACCTTGACAAGAGGCCTTATAATCGGTTTTGATAATTCTTATTAAGATACACCCGAATAACTGTTCTTACATTGGTTTCACATGATTTTCTGATCTGATTTCGTTATGTATTATTGTACTTTATTTTCATATTACTTGTTCTCCTCGAGGCACTCACTGAGTACAAAGTACTTAGGCATACCATAGTTGTTTTTTATGGTATGTTAGGTAACGGTGAAGAGCAGGTTCTTGATACTCCGAGCGTTTAGGAAGGACTTGTTGTTGTGGCTGATTTGGTGAGCCCACACATTCATTTGTGGGACACCTTATTTATTTATTTATTATATTAGTTTTTCGGGCTGCGTCCCGATGAGTCAGACTATTAATCCTTTATCTTAGAAGCTCCATAGTATACATTCTTGTGGGTAGTTGTTGAGTTATTGATTAACTCTCGGGCACGTTGTTACGTTTGACTAAGTATTGATTACTAAAGACTCCCGCTGATTTAATTCATATATGCATGATTTGTTTACCTTTATTTTATAAACTATTGGAGGCGAATGTTGAACCTGGCGGGTTCAAGTGTAATTATTGTGTCGTTTAGGTTCTTCCGATGTTGTTCATGACGTCGGATGCCGGTCACGTCTAGAGTGTGTTTTAGGGCATGACACTAAGTCTCGATTCACTTAGTTCATGTCTCTAACGGTTCAATTCTTAATTAGAAGTGATAACCCAAGCCTTTAGATGATAATCACACAATAATATTGATAACCCATCAACTATTAAAGGTCTATTAAGCTCTAGGGTTACTAGTCCTCAACTCACCATTGTAGACCCATTAGACTGATAATAATCTTATAGATGAAAGCGTAATGAAGGAGGAAAGGGTTGAGACTTACCTCTCAAGAATATTCTTACCCTAGCCTTAGAATTTAGGCCTAGGCTCTTCTTGGGAAGTGTTTTTGAGTTTTATGAATAAAGAATTCGGCTAAATGTTTAAAACACGGCTTACTGCCCTAGTCGATCGTTGCGGCGGTAGTTTTGTCCATTGCGGCTGTCTCGCCATAACAGGCAAGGGGCCACTATAGCGTACATCCACTTAAATCTCACTTTCGCTGTGGGGAGCACGGACCAGCCATAGCTTAAGTGCTACAGCGGTCTAGTGTCTGCCACAGCGGACACCCCCCTTTCTCTTCCCCTCGCGGCAGCGACCTATCCGTCACTACCGCGAAATTGTGGCAGCGGGACTCTGTCCGTCGCAACATCAACCCAAACCAGTGAGCTCGATTTTCTCACCCATTTTTCACTCTTCCACACAACACTTCATCCGAGGCCTCACAAACACAAACAAAACATGCATATTAATGTAACACACCATACGGACTCACCATGCCCTCAAAATTCCCCAATTGAGGTATAATTTCCTACGTCACCCCCCAATGGACTCAACACAACCAAACAATAATCACAAATAAGCCAAGTTGTCAGTTCTCAGACTTCTATATTTGAGTTTCTATCAGCTTGTTCTACCTTTGGAAAGGTTCTATTGGAAGGGTGATCCTAGATTTTCCATAACGATCGGGAAGATCGTTACATATAGATCCCATTCCAAACCTCAAAGGTCAATTTTGTAATTTTATTGGAAAATGATCTCAGCATGGTCTAATTAGCAGTCTAGGGAGTAATATGAATCCATTTATACCCATAATAGCTCCATTGATACCCATAATAGCATTCTTTAATACAATACAAATTAAGCCCTAAAATTAGGATTCCGAGCCCAAAAGGGCAAAATAGTAAATTGAACCTAGAATCATGTTCCTCAAACTTCATATAACTCATAAACCAAAAACCCATCCATTAATAACCATTTATTCATGCTCAATCACCAAAACCCCAATTCTTAGGTTAGGGTCCAAAACCCTTCAATTTCAGCTTTAATCTAAACATTCTAAGCATGGATTATAGGTCTAAATCATGGGAATAATCAAATACCAAGTTAAGAAGACTAACCCAATGGTTTCTCCTTGAAATCTCCTCAGTTCTCCTTCAAAACTCTCTCAAAGCTAAAGGGTTTAGAGTGGGAAGTCTAAAGAAGAGTAACTCTAAACACATTCAGTTCAGCGATTTCTTGCACCTGCGCACTCACTTCAGAGGAAGATACCTCGCAGATGCGGAAGCTCAACAAATATCCTAGATCCCGCAGCGGCGGAACCTTGCTCGCAGCTGCGACCTAGCTTTTGCAGGAAAACCTTCGCAGAAGTGGAACCAGGCCAAGCCACCTAAGACTCGCGCCTGCAGGCCCCCTCTCGCTGGGGTGATTCTGCAGGGGCGGAACACCTTTCTCAACCAGCAAAAATCTAATTTTTGACTCTCATACCCCAAAATCCCAAGACTCTCCCGGAACCTCCCCGATACAAACCAAATATGCAGACACATGTAAAAACGCTCTACGAACTCACTAGCGCACTCAAAATTTCCCAAAAGAGGTCTCGTTGACCAAGTCAACCCTGAACAGCCAAAAACCAACTTTTCAACCAATGACTAAAATGCCACTAAGACCCTCGAGAACTGAACCAAATACGCAACCAGCCGATATTTAACGATTCGGAGCTAAAATCGATGAAATTCCCAAAAAGACTCATTTACCCCCAATGTTGACTTTAGTCAACCCAACACTTATGAACTTTCAAAAATCTCATTTTCTTACTCAAATCACATACGATTGCCTCGAAAATTATGTCACCCTTCCCTACAAGTCAAATATATCATAATGAAGCTAGGGGTAAAATGGTCAAAAATGCTAAAATGACCTAACAGGTCATTACACACTTCCTACATGAGTCATAATAATCCTGAAAGAATTAAGTAAACTGATACTTATAGGCACAGGAAGGGGGTTTAAAGAAATAAAAGACTTAGAATTAAAGCATATATGTTCTGATGCACCTGAATCAATTATTCAGGTGCAGGTGTTAAAAATTGAAAGACAAGTTCCTGAGTACTGTAGGATTGTACCAATTATTTGTTACACCTCGAAAAAAATTTCGTTCATCCACAGTGAATAGGCTAACGAAGAGCACGAAGTATACGATATTTCAATAAGTAAGGAATAGCATTTGATGACCCTAATTGAGATTTCAAAGACATTCGCCAAAGAAGGCAAGGCATACGATATGTATCGGGAAGGATTTACGAGTAACAAGTTAATGATGATTTAATGATATTTTGGAGAAGAGTTATAACATCCCTTAGATTGTTAATGAGGTGGTAAATAAATGTTAAGAAGGTTCCATAAGGATTGGAGATCAAACGGGTCGACGAGAATGAGTTCGGAAGAACTAGGCATTATGCGGCCCAACATACTGGCCATATGTTTGGCCGTATAATCAGCCCGTGATGACGACCTCCGGCCACCACCTCATGGACCAAATCTACGACCGACATACGGTCGGTATAATTTATACGGACCGTATGTTGGTCCGTAGAAATTGGTCAGGACAGATGGAGTATTATTAATAAAGGATCAAGTTCATTTCATTTTATTTCCCCTTCACTCCCCTTCTCTCTAGAACTCTCTAGAATATTCCTCCACTCTTTATCCACAAGAACACAAGAGAGATTTGTGATCAACCTCATCAAACCAACAAAATTAACTGTATGAAACTCATTGAAGTTCATCCAAGCCAAGGAATTCCAATGGGAGTGAACTAGGGTTTTGGTGTAAGAGAAGTATTTCCACACAAGGCTTATACCAACACTATCTAAGGTAATTTTATGATCTTTTCATGTTGTTTAAGTTAATTAGAGGTTGAAAGACTTAGATTATGGAAGGAGATAGAAAATGGGTCACAAAGATAGGAATAATGAGATTTTGAGTAGTAGTTTGGAATGAGTCATGAATATTGATATGTTGTGATTGTAAGTATGCTATAAGTGACATTTAGAACAAGGGATAAGTATTATATTTGAGAAAATGCAATAGTGAACTATGACCATGATTATGGAGGAATTGAAGTGAAATTGTGAAATGTGGATAATGTAGATGAATGATGATTGTTGCTTATAATATTGTGAATGTGTTATGGATGTTTGGGAGTTGATATGTGGTATGAGGAAAGTTGTATAAACAAAGAAAATGCTGCCCATTTTTCTCTAGCATTAGTAAGCACGTTCATATAATCGATTAGCTAATGTTAATACGAACTCTCTTGAAGGTAAAAAAACCGTGAGCATTAAAGGAGAACGATCAAGCGATAGAATAGCTAAAGGAAAAGGTATGTGAGGCTAGTCCCTTCTTTCTAAGGCATGAATCTTATGGCATGATTTTCCCTCCTTCTCCATGAATTCCCTATATTCCGAAAACTAAGAGTCTATGTTCATGAATAGCCATATGAGATAAAGATAAGAGATACATTATGAGCACGATAATGATGATGATGAGCTTAAGTCTAAAGATTCTAGAGTTCATGGCATGATGTTTCTACAAAGCTAACGATGTTAACTACGATCCATTGATGTTGTTTATTGTATACACTCACCTTATACGCTAATTCCTTCAAGGTGAGGCAGAATGCTTATGAATGCTCCATAATGGAATCGGGAGTTCACGACCTTATGTCACCCTGATAAAGTATAGTTGTCTTTGAGTTTCTATGCATGCATTATGATGAGTACATGATGATGATATTACACC
>NW_026727736.1:0-30740 GCF_029784015.1 Lycium ferocissimum
TCTTTTAAACCATGTGAATTAAATCCCACTTGGGCTAAACCCATGTACATGGCCGGTTGGGCCCTCAAATTTCTTTAAAAATTCCAAGCCCAATTATTAGGCTAGTTCTTGTAATTCATAAAAACAAATTTTTCCCCGTTTCCAAATTTGCCCTCCGTCTTTCTCCATATTTCCATGGGTCGTATTGCGAATTTTCCTTTTATGCCCTTGACCTTTCTTACAATTTCCGCTTCTAAATCCTTTATAGGCAACTCATATGCCAAACAAAATAAAATGTGGCCTTGCTTATCGTCCTCCCGCGATTCTCTCAAATTATTCGATTGCACAAAAATGCGGGGTATGCATGTTGTAGTATGTTAAAATGGATGAAAATCATGGAATATAGTATGTTGGAGTTGAGGCCATTTGTGTGAGGTTTGGCCGTGTAGGTGTATGTGTTGTGTTGAGATGATAAATTGATTCTATGTAGCATGTTTAGTTGTGTAGTGTGAAGGAAAGAAGGAGAATCATCAACATATGTATATATGTAGTTTTGGCCGAATGTAGGTCATACCATGTGACAAGAATGAATTAATATTGCTTATGGTTTTAGTTGTTGTCGTTATGAATTCTATGTCGGAAATGAGAGTTTAATGACTCAAGATTGATGTTATAATTGTATGGGATGATTTGGAGAATCATGTGTATTTAATGTAAATTTTTATATTTAAGAGAATGGCATTGTTAGAGTGTAAATTGTTGGTGCAAATCATGATTTGGTAATGAGGGAGGTGTTATAGTTGTGTTCTCGGGTTGGGGATTGGTTTCGGGTGACTTGGAGAAATTGTTGGATTGTTTGAAATGTTGTATGAATTGCTTGGAATGTCTTTGAATATTGTTGGTATGGGTTCGGGTTAGTATTTCAATGTATAAGCGTCGATGTTGGCTTGAAGGTAAGTCGTGGAATTGAATATATTGAAAGTTGTTGAATGATGAAAAAGAGAGTTATTAATGCTATATTGCCTTTCGGATTGGTTATTAATGTTGCTAGGTTGGTTATTGTTGTTGTTGTTGTTGATTTGGCCGAGTTGAATTCTCGGGGTTGGTGTATTTACACGGGGAAGTCGCCCAAATTTCTCGTGAGAGAATTATGGCCAAATTGGAATTAAATGCCCAAAATGTCTATAGCTAATGTTTGGCATATTATGACTTGTTTGTAGACCTTGGGGAGCCCGAGGCGTAGGTCGTGATTAGCTTGAGTTTGGAGTAGCTTGGAGAGCGTTTGAGGTATGTAAATCTCAATCCCTTCTTCTTTTGGCATGCCTTAGTCATAAATAGGCTATGATACGAGCCTCGAGGAAATTCTACTCTCGCGATCCAACCATGTCTGTGATTATTATTTGTTTCTTGGTCGTCGTATGCATGATATGATGAAATATTGGCTCCTATGGCTTTTGTATGACTACGTTTCAAAAGTTGCATAAAAGGTTGATTTTTTAAAAGGGTTTTGTTCCCAAATGATTCCGAAAACTACGAAAGTCCGTAACTTTCCGTACGGAACCTGGGATCGCTTCGATATGCTCAAAAAATGATTCCCCGACGTATGATGACTCATGTTTTTCATAGGCGGGGTCTTGGTCGGGTCGACACCCGTTCGTGGGTCCCGCGACTTTCCTTTATATACTTCTGATGACTTTTTGAAAAGAATCCAATATGACTATCTTTCCGAACCCCGAGTATAATTACTTATTTATCGGTTGAGTCTGAAATAAGGATTTTAATGTATGTGATTTTGATACGTAATCTGGGTTTCTGAAATTCGGTTTGACATGTTCCCGAGTGGCGTTCGGGAGAAAATATGATTTGGCTACTGTTTTGGCCTATGAACAATGGTTCGTTTCGATTAACCTACTAAGTCTTTAAAAATGTTTTTAAACTGTATTTGGCTACTTATAAGTCTGTTTGTGCATTCTGTTGTTACATTTTGCGCCGAGTCCCGGGCCGGTATGTGTGATATTGTCCGTTGGATACTTGACCGCGGGCTGTGACATGACCGCTGGATTCTTGACCGCGGTTGTGTACATGTGATGTTGCCGCTGGATTCTTGGCCGCGGTATGTATATGTGTGGTATTGCCGCTGGATTCTTGACCGCGGTATATGTGTATGTGATATTGCCGCTGGGTTTTTAGCCGCGGAATGTGTATGTGTGATATGATGTGTGATAATGTGATGATGACATGATTCTGTTCACCGAGTCCCTCACTGGAGGGCCGGGACACGTTGTATGTTATATGTGTGTATTCTGAAGTATGAGGTACATTCTGAAGTATGATATGTATTCCGAAATACGATGTGATAACATGATGGTATGATGATTATTTATTCACGTTTCTAAGTCCCCTGATGATTCGGATATGATATGGATATGCACGAATTAGGTTTCAAAAGTAAGTCTTGTGGGTTCTGCGTATTGCACTATTTTCGGTACTACTTATTTCGGTTATGATCTCGTTTTCTGTATCTCCTGCTTTGCATACTCAGTACATATTCCGCATCGACCCCCTTCTGTCACGGGGTCGCGTTTTTGCCCGTGTGTTCGTATACGCGTTTTTTGTGATCCACCCGTGCAGACTTCCATTCTCGTTGTCGTGAGTGCTCCCTTTGTTTTGGAGCCGATATTTTGGGTATATACTCTTTCGATGTATATGTGTTTATGTTTATTCGTGGCACGGCGGGGCCCCGTCCCGTCATCCGATTTTGTTGTTCCGTATTGTAGGTCCGTAGACATAGACGTGGGTTGCGTGCGCTTGTTCGGGACGCGTTGTGTGAGCTGTGTTTGGGGCGGCCCATCCGCCATGGCAGCCTTGTCGGCTGCGTGTATGTATGCTTTGACATGTTATGTATATTATGACAGCCTTGCCGGCTTCGGTGATATATGTATGTATATATTTGAGACAGTTTGAGACAGCGTTTGATATATGTATACGTATAAGCTATCTATATGCGATTCTGTTTGATAAATGTCTTTGAGTGAAATGTCTTTGAGTGCCCAGCTCGGGCACTAGTCACGGCCTACAGGGTTGGGTCGTGACAATTATGTATACATATAGCGTGTCCCGGCCCTCTATTGAGGGACTCGGGGTATAAAATCATCATAAGCATGTACATATAGCGTGTCCCGACCCTCTAGTGAGGGACTCGATAAGTAAAATCATGTCATCATCATGTATGCATGCATATATATATATATATATATATATATATATATATATATATATATATATATATATATATATATCGTGTCCGGCCCTCTAGTGAGGGACTCGGTGAATAACGTGTCCCGCCCCGCTAGCAAGGGACTCGGTATGCCATCCCGGCCACCATCCCCATCTCATCACATCATCATATACATATATATATATATATATCGGTGTCCCGCCCTCTAGTGAGGGACTCGGTGAATAATTCAAGGAGGTTGCATGAATGCGTGTCCCGGCCCGGGTCTCGGTGAAAGACATATTGAGCTTCGCACGAGCAAGAGTAGTGAGAAACCATATGCATATAAAACATTATCAAAGACTCAATGGATAATCAAATTTGTCGACGCATTCGAGAGCTAAAACAATAATCATGTTAGGTATCTTTTCAAAAAAAGATCGTATCAAATCCGTTCTAAATATTTTATCATTAAACGTATTAAAATAAACGTAGGGATCAAGTCACATGCCAAAGTCAATCCGAGACCGCTCGTAAAAGTTACGGCCTTACCTTTCATGGAAGCTCATACGAACATATCGAAGTGATCCGAGCCTTTCGGCGAAAGTTACGTACGTTCGTAGTTTCGTGAGTTGTTTAGGAACAAAACTCTTTTGAAAACAAACTTTTATGCAATCTTTGAAATCCATTCATGCGAAAAACATAAAGACCATAATTTGACTACATTAAGAATATGAATATCAAGAAACAAATAAGGACCATAAACATGCTCGGACCGCAAGAATAGAGTTACCTCGGGATGCGTGTCATGACTTACTTTTCACTAAGACATGCCAAAGAAAGAGGGGTTGAGTTTACATACCTTAGCCGCTTCCTAAGCTAATCCAAACTTGAGTCTCGACTTCTCACGATCTACAATAATGTCATTAAACGCCAAGCATTAGTTATAGTCACTTAGAAATTCAATTCCAAACTAACACCTTATTTACAGAAATTCCGGCAGCATCTCCCCTATAAATCCAACACCCCCGAGAATTCAACTCGGCCAATATCAACAGCAACCATACCAACAATCATAATAACAATATCCATAAGTGATTCAAAACGCATTCTAACATTAATTATTCCTTTCTACACAATTCGACAACATTTCATTCATATTCAAATAACTACATACGATCGATTCAACACCAATGCTTACATACTCAATTACTCATCCGTAACCATTCAAACATGATTTAAGAACATCTCAAGCAATCCATACAATATTCAAGGCAATCCAACCCATGTGTCATGGAACCCGAAATCACCAATTTCCATGGGGACAACAACGATACATTTCTTTCTTCCAAATTCATAAACTATATCAACAATCCGCATGCTAACGATCATCATTCTCACGAACACAAGAATCTACATTAAAATCATATTAATCTCCAAAATAGCCCACAACAATTTCACCTTCAACATGAACCATTAAACTCTCATTACCTTCATAAAATACATAACAACAATAACCAAAACACTAAATAAGATTTATTCTTCACTCCTACATAACCCTATACATACACGGCCAAGCACACACAACACCATATTTTTATGAACTTCATTCATTTCCATATATCACCACACGTACCAATCACCAACAACACATGAAGGAAGATGGAATCCTTACCTTTTCCCTTCAACTCCTCTTCTCGGCTAGAAGTGGTCGTAGCAACAACGAGTGATTTTCTTGTTCCAACAACTACTCCACGTTGACGAGGGCCTCCCAATTAGTAGAGAAACAAGGAGAAAATAATTTTTCATGATCAAATTGGAGGGGCAAGTTTCGGCCAGCCCTTGGCCGTGGCTCTCTCTTGTTCTTTCTTTTTCTTTTTTTCTCCAAGTTTCTTGATTTTTCCTTGAGTGAAAATGATGACTTGTGTATTATTTAGTCATCATAAATATATATATATATATTTCATGGCACATGGCCGGTCATGTGCACTCCTTTTCTTTTCTTTTTTTTTTTTTTTTTGTTTTCCTTTTTCTCCAATTTTCTAGAAATTTCCAAGAAATGAAAATGATGAAGATGACTTAATAAGTCATCTAATACTACATATATTCTTCACACATGTGGCCTATGGCCCACAAGTCATGTGCATGGCCACATGGTTATTTTTTTCATGAATTTAAATTCCAACACTTCACCTTTGGCCCCAAATTTTCATGAAATGTCTAACTTTCCATCCAACCAAGTTCATAAGCACTTATGCGTTAAAACAAAGTCGGAAAATAGTCTTATTCTTAACTTTCCACACTTGGCTCGGAATATCCCGACGTACAAAGTACGGGATATAACATCCTTCCCCCCTTTAGAACATTCGTCCTCGAATGTTCAACTAGCCGCATAGGGTCTTAAGGATCTCGGGTTTCCTTTACTACCGTAGCATGCAATTTTATCTACCAATCATATTTCTCTTTTATCTCCTCCTCAGGTTCGCAAGTCATTTCCTTTTTGTTCTCATTCCGCCACGGTGCCTTAACGGAAGCTACATCTTTGGCACGCAACCTTCTTGCCTTACAATTAGTGTAATAAGATTCGGTGCATCTCGAGTTAAGCTCTTCCTTCTTGTCGAATCTGATTACGTTCCTCACGGATGATATCTTCAAGCATACTCATTCGTCAGTCTGGAATTCTAAGTGTCGATACCGATTGTCGTCATATGATTTCTGTCGTTTCTGAGCTACTAGTAGCCGTTCCCTGCTTTAACCATTATCGGCTGATACAATTCTGAAAGGAGTTGGCGTATAAATTCGCCCTTCTTTTAATGTCCAACTAGTTCTGATCACTTGCTTAAATCGTCTTACAATCTTTCTTTATTAATCTTGTCACATTTTCCACACATCGTCTCATGTCATTACCTTATCTCTACTCCGAACTCTTTTATTATCCCTTTCTCGAATCTTGCTCTCCCTTCACACGTGATCGTGCAATCTTTCGAAACGTGGGGGTCAAATTATTCTAAGAACCGCCTCAACGTAGCTTCACTAAACCTTATGTTTCACTTATCTTTGCCTCATTCCTCCTACCACCAGCGTCGGAATACATTTTTGGTTCAACCATAAGCATGTCTTGTTCGTTCTCAGTACTAGTTCCACCTCGGTAATTTATCTCAAGCCATCCTAACATCTTTCCTTAATGCACCTAAAGTATTATCACCATATTGTTGTTACCGACCCTAAACCTTCCTCGTTAAGCATTTACTTGGTCTCACCTCCAGTGTATAAATATTCATAGGTAACATGAATGCCATTGCACGACCTGCATATTTAATCTTATTCACGATCGTTCCTTTTCCTGATTCGTACTATTCCAGATCTTACTCCCGTGCTCGCATTTGCTAGGAGTCTACGTTGTCATACTCCTTTTCCCTATTTTTCTTACTTCCTACCATAGGAAATTTTCTACTGCCAGCAACCACTCTATTGCCTACATCTTAACCTCTGATCCCGTATAGTCGTACTACCTTTCACAGTGTCTTCGTAAGCTACTCGTTACTTCCCTTTATCGTATTCCCTCTTTAAGTGTCCATTTCCTAATATTATGTTATTCCGGATATTTACAATTAATTCTCCGCGCCATCTCGCTTATTACCCTGACTTCTATCCCTTTACCGCTGGCTTTTTGATCTCCTACTAACTTGTCTCGGCAAAGAATCTTTACCTGCGGCCCAAGCATTCGTACCCAGGACATGGTAGCGTCGATTGTCTTCGTCTTATACCGTATCTCTCTCCTCGCTTCCCCCTTTGGGGTGTACTTATACTATCGCCCAATTCTACTTTGCCCTAAATCGTATTTCCAATCTCAATTAAGCGGTGTTTTTATCCCGACATTTGATCCCCTTGCCGTTCATTTACTCACTTTCTTTCCTTTCAAATATCATTGTGTTAACACTTTCCAAGCTTATCTTGTAGTGAAAACAACATCGACTTGCCTTGTAACACTTGCACTCTTTATATATTTTTCCACTTGAACTTCGTTACCTTGTCCGATTAATGCCTTCCATATACCGCCACGTTGATTACCGGAATACATATATCCGCTGATCTAATCATGTGCAGGATATCCTATGCGTACCTATGTACACATATAGTCCCTACTATCTTGCTTACAAGCTATCTCCATGCACTATTCTGACTCACCCTAATTCTAGGACTGGATACACTTTCTTCCTCTTTATCGGTCTAATTCGCCCCGTTCTGCGCGACCTCGTAGGGTTTCCGCCCACTCCTCTGACTCTTAATTTGTCCTTAAGTCACTATAACTCCTCACTTACTCCTTGTGTCTGAGTTTATAAAATTTTCAGAAAACTTCCCAGGAGGGTCACCCATCCTAGGATTTCTCTCGCTTCAGCACGCTTAACTTTGGAACTCCGATGAAATACGATGCTTTAATGCAAATATACCCGCGTCCGTTTCACCGCATGACCTTTTTCATATAATCTGGAGCCAGTTAAGATCTTGACAGATTTCAAAACGTTCTCGTAACGCGTTTCCCTCCGAATTAGAAGGGTTTCTTAGTCTCCTGACTTCACAATTTCTACTTCAACTCCCTTTAATCCTTAATATTCACGTTTCACCTCTAGACATGACTATTTTTCTGCCTTAGACCTCCAGATCTCAATGACGAGGAACACACGTCGATCACCGTTACTTACAAATACTCGGTTGGCGGTCCTTGGATTTCTGCCCTCATTTTACCTCGTTCCTCATCCTTTCCTATAACCGTGTCTTTCATAGTCCCATCACCTATAGTACTCGTATCCTTGACTACACATATCATGGCCTATTACTACACTGTTGTCTCGCTCCCTTCTTATTTCTCTTTTTTTTTTCCAACTACGCTTTCTTTTCTCATACTCGCTATCATCTTCACTATTATATAATCCTTATTCCAAACTTCCCCTACCGAACTTGATAAGTCGCGCTTATTCGCTCTATAGCTCACTTTTCCATTTCACACTTACTTTTATATTCTAGCTACGTAGACCACGTCATAGCGTTAGCCGCTTTCTCATTAGGCTTTACTTATTTTCATAACAGTCCTCATTACATTCACATCATATCTTGCTCGTAATCATTCCAGTAATGTAACACTCTTTAACCCTTTATCTTTTCCGACCAACTTTATCCTTATCATTATTATACCCAATTCAGTAATTAGCTTCTTTCTCGGTGTCGGCCGTACTCGTAGCTTAGTCAATTTTTTTTTATTACTATTGGCACAACCCCGTTTCCAGACATATCACAAACCTAAATCTCATTCTTTCTTTATTTCTGGAAAAATTTCAGCGAGTTTCCTCTCAGAATCGTTACTATCTCAAAAACGTACTGTGAAATACCAACAATGCCTCACAGGGCCAACATATATATATACGTATCACATCATCTCATAGCCACACGGGGCTCCCATTATCATCAACAGTACAGAAATAATAAACACACCTCGTATGCCAAACTCAATCGGCACTTGTCACACTTTCTTGTTTACTTTCCCTTTTTGATCTCAACTTGTATTTCAATCGTATTTCAATATCTTACCCGACATATATCTTTCATACCTTTTCTTACCTGCGTACTTAGTAGCTTCCAATGTCGCTAGTCGCTTTCTTCCGTCGATGCCATTTCTCTGCTAAAGTCAGAGGTCAGTGTCGGGAATCTCATTTCCTATAACTTGGCTCTACGGCACGATCTAAGATGTCAAAGAAGAGTAACCATCCTAGATGCCCCGTAGCCTCCTGTTTATAAATGTGACGAGCTTCACACCATAAACAGGACTCTACCGGACACGACTTTGCAGACAACCCCTAGGACGAACCGCTCTGACACTAATTTGTCACACCCTAATTTCTGTTAGGGCGTGATGGGCACCCGACCCTTATTTAGGGCCGAGCGAACCCGCTGACTCACATAATACTCATAATCACGCTGGCTCTCAAATCATGACAAAAAATACATAACGAAAGTTTTTCAAAGAATAACATGCTTTTTACCTTTCTCGAATCAAAGAGAATCTGTAACCTATAGAAACATATAGAACTTATAATACAATGCATAATGACACATCAGCTTACATAGCCGCTTACATAACCGACATTTTATACCCATCGTCCGCAAAGTCTCTAACATGGAACATGAATCTATATCATAATGCACGGACTCGGAAGACTCCGGAGAAAAGGAGCTCGCCAATCCCGCCGGAACAACACGCTAATATCTTCAACTCATCGGGTGTACCGCGCGGCATGAAACGCGACCCCCGAAGAAAGGGGGGTCGATGCACGGAATATGTACTGAGTATGTAAACCACGAAATACAATAAACGGGATCATACTGAAGTAAAGAGTACAGAAAATCGTAAAACTTGCCTTCAAAAAGATTTGACATGCATATCAAAATCATGTAATCATTATGTATACATATAGCGTGTCCCGGCCCTCTATTGAGGGACTCGGTGTATAAAATCATCATAAGCATGTACATATAGCGTGTCCCGGCCCTCTAGTGAGGGACTCGGTAAGTAAAATCATGTCATCATCATGTATGCATGCATGTACATATATATATATATATATATATATATATATATATATATACCCTAGTGAGGGACTCGGTGAATGCGTGTCCCGCCCCGTAGGGACTCGGTATGCCATCCTGGCCACCATCCCCATCTCATCACATCATCATATACATATATATATAGCGTGTCCCGGCCCTCTAGTGAGGGACTCGGTGAATAATGCAAGGGAGTTGCACGAATGCGTGTCCTGGCCCGGGTCTCAGTGAAAGACATATTGAACTTCGCACGAGCAGAGTAGTGAGAAACCATATGCACATAAGTCATCATAGCAGACTCAATGGATAAGCAAGTAGTCGACGCTCGAGAGCTAAAACAATAATCATGTTAGGTTCTTTTCAAAAAGAAGATCGTATCAAATCCGTTCTAAATATTTTGTCATTAAAACTGTATTAAAATAAACTTAAGGGATCGCAAGCACATATCAAGTCAATCCGAGACCGCTCGTAAAAGTTACGGGCCTTACCTATCATGGAACCTCAAGCGGACATATCGAAGCGATCCGAGCCTTTCGGTGAAAGTTACGGACGTTCGTAGTTTCGGAGTTGTTTAGGAACCAAACTCTTATGCAATCTTTGAAATCCATTCATGCGAAAAACATAAAGACCATAATTTGACTACATTAAGGGTATGAATATCAAGAAACCAATAAGAACCATAAACACGCTCGGATCGCAAGAGTGGAATGTCACGACCCAGCCCCGTAGGCCGTGGCTAGCGCCCGATCTGGGCACCCGTTCGTACCATAAGCCAAAATTAGCAGCTCAAGCATATAAAAAAAATTGGGCAGAGTTTCCTCTGTTTTTCTTACTAACCAGAATTTACCTGCATACGTAAAAATACCAACAAAGGCCACACAGGGCCAACATATTCATATACACATCTATAGACGAGCCGACAATCGCCGTGGTGGATAAACCGCCCATACATATAATACATACACGCACTATACAGATATGGCCATAACCCACGTACATGTCCACAGGTCTCTAAACAGAATAACGAAATCATATGACGGGACAGGGCCCCGTCGTACCCCTGAATAATAATCTACATATGTATCAAAGAAAATATATACCAAAATATATGAGCTCCGGAAGAAGGAGCACTCCCGAAATAGATAGATGGCCTAGAACGGTGGATCCTCAACCGAGCGTCGGTACTCGCGCGGCACGAAACATATACCCCCGAAGACAGGGGGTCAGTACGAAATATGTACTGAGTATGTAAAGCAGTAAACACAAAAAAAAACTGAATCATACGGAAATAAGAAGGACAGAGGAATAGTACAGTAACCGGATCTCATAAAACTTACCTTGAACGTAAATCATGCTTTTCAAAATCATTAACGGACTGAGTATCATACTTAAGGAAATCATCATGAACATGTGTATACATAACATGCCCCGGCCCAGTGAGGGACGCGGTAAGTAAAATCATCATGCATATATATGTAACGTGCCCCGGCCCTCTAGTGAGGGACGCGGTGAAAGGAATCAGCATATGCCATCCTGGCCACCTCCCCGTCATCACATCATCATCATAAGTATATATATATATATAACATGCCCCGGCCCTCTAGTGAGGGACGCGGTGAACAATGCAGTGGAATTGCACGAATACATGCCCTGGCCCGGGACGCAGTGAAAGATATCATAACAGCTCGCACGAGCAGAGTAGTGAGGAAACCATATGCAAGATAAAATATAGCACATTTACAGAGACTCAGTAACATAATTCAGATGACAAACTATATGACAGAAGCGGGTAATAGTCATAGTGTATGCATTTCGGATATCACAATAGCGTATGTCAAAATAAGCTTTTTGTAATCATTTTCATGTTTCAACCTACATTATGGGACTTATCAAAATAATTCAAACGAATGCCATATAGTCGTTAGGAGAGTAGCCAAGAGTTTCCTTTGAATTCTACTTCACCCTAAGTCAAACGGAACAAATCAGAAAAAAATCCGGGGAAATGGTGGGCCCACCTCGGGTCAAATGAGGTGGCGTACATAATTTACATATGTTTTGCTTCATTATACCACTTATGAGGGTCTCAAAGTAATCGGGTCCTATTCGTGCAAATTCTAGACATTTGGGTACTTTTCTAACCATTCAAAGCATATTCAATTCAATTCTACTGAATGAAAAAGGGGAAATTCGAACGTAGATTCCGAGGAGTAGAGTCGCCCCTAGGCTCGTATCAAAGCCTATCATACCTAGGACGTATATATAAATATATATATATATGCCCCTTACGCCTTTCCAAATTCACTTCCCGTTTCGCCAAAAAATCCGCAAATGGTCACATTGACCGGTTACTATTCATGAGACTTACAATTTCCAAGCTTAACCAATATTGTTCTATAACAATTTGGGCAAAGATCTCCCTATACATATAGCATCCCGAGATTCAACTCGGCTCATTTCAACAACAACCAAACCAATAACCAAGCTACAACATCAACAATCAACTCAAAATACATTCTAACCTTAATGGCTCTTTTTCTACATAATTCAACAACATTCATAACATTCCAATAACTTACCTCAACTACTTACATTCAAACCGATATCGACATTTATACATTTGATTACTAATTCAAAACTATTCAAACAATATTCAAGAACATTTCAAACAATTCACAAAATTCTCCAAACAACTCAAACCATACTCCATCTCACCCGAATTCATCTCCAAACCCGAAAGCAACACCAAACACATTCTTATCTTCCAAATTCATGATTTACAACATTAATCCACATACTAACAATGCAATATTCATAAAGGTAAAAATTGCATAAAACTCACATAAATTCCCATAACCAACATAACATCATTCTAGGTCATCAAACTTGCATTTTTCCTTATAAAATCCGTAACGACGACAACAAAAACACTAACGACAATTTGTTCATTCAAGGCTACACAAAGAGAGGCCATTCGCCAACACACTATGCCACACCAAAGGATGATTTTCATTCTTTTCTTCACACTACAACAACTAAAACATGCTAATTAACATTAATACATAGCTTATACTTCAACACACACATGCACGCCTATACTCCCTATGCACGGCCCCAATTCAATTCAACTTCCATCATGAATTTCTTTCTTTTCTAGCATCCAACAACACATATAAACCATTTATAACACAAGAAAACAAGATTAAACTCACCTTTCTTCTTCACCTCTTCACTTGACCAAAGTTGGTCGTTAGAATAAACGAGCGAACTATCTTCCGAAATAACAACACCACGTTACTTAGCACCCTTAAATTAGCAACTTTGCTTGAAGGATTTATTTTTTTGATGGACAAATCTTTGTCTTCTTTTCCCTCTACTATGGCCGAATAGGCCTTTGTTTTTCTCCTCTCTTATTTTCTTGATTTCTCTAGAATATGTCTAAGGGGAGAAGATGACTTAGTCATCTTAATAAAACACAAACATGTTTTTGAGGTGGCCGGCCACCTTGCCTCTATTTTCTTATTATTTTTTTTTTTTTTTTGAATTTTCAACTTTCCCAAAATAGCTCACTTACTAATTATGGAAAATTCCTTCAAGTGTTGTTTTAACATTTTCAAGACATGAAAATCATACACAATTTAAGTCTTTAAAACCACGAAGGTCTCTCGGGGTAGCCTTGTCCCTAACTTCTCATATTTCACTCAAGTTGTCCCGTTACTCAAACTACGGGATATAACATGGAATTTCCTCGAGGTACGTGTCATAACTTACTTTTCACTAAGACATGCCAAAGAAAGAAGGGTGAAACTTACATACCTTAGCCGCTTCCTAAGCTAATCCAAACTTGAGTCTCGACTTCTCACGATCCACAATAATGTCATTAAACGCCAAGCATTAGTTATAGTCACTTAGAAATTCAATTCCAAACTAACACCTTATTTACAGAAATCCCGATCTCCCCTATATATCCAACACCCCCGAGAATTCAACTCGGCCAATACCAACAAGAACCATACCAACAATCATAATAACAATATCCATAAGTGATTCAAAACGCATTCTAACATTAATTATTCCTTTCTACACAATTCGACAACATTTCATTCATATTCAAATAACTACATACGATCGATTCAACACCAATGCTTACATACTCAATTACTCATCCGCAACCGTTCAAACATGATTTAAGAATATCTCAAGCAATCCATACAATATTCAAGGCAATCCAACCCATGTGTCATGGAACCCGAAATCACCAATTTCCATGGGGACAACAACGATACATTTCTTTCTTCCTAATTCATAAACTATATCAACAATCCGCATGCTAACGATCATCATTCTCACGAACACAAGAATCTACATTAAAATCATATTAATCTCCAAAACAGCCCACAACAATTTCACCCTCAACATAAACCATTAAACTCTCATTACCTTCATAAAATACATAACAACAATAACCAAAACACTAAATAAGATTAATTCTTCACTCCTACATAACCCTATACATACACGGCCAAGCACACACAACACCATATTTTTATGAACTTCATTCATTTCCATATATCACCACACGTACCAATCACCAACAACACATGAAGGAAGATGGAATCCTTACCTCTTCCCTTCAACTCCTCTTCTCGGCTAGAAGTGGTCGTAGCAACAACGAGTGATTTTCTTGTTCCAACAGCTACTTCACGTTGACGAGGGCCTCCCAATTAGTGGAGAAACAAGGAGGAAATAATTTTTCATGATAAAATTGGAGGGGCAAGTTTCGGCCAGCCCTTGGCCGTGGCTCTCTCTTGTTCTTTCTTTTTCTTTTTTTTTCTCCAAGTTTCTTGATTTTTCCTTGAGTGAAAATGATGACTTGTGTCTTATTTAGTCATCATACACACACACACACACACACATATATATATATATATATATATATATATATATATATATATATATATATATATATATATATATATATATATATTTCATGGCACATGGCCGGTCATGTGCACTTTTTTTTTTTTCCTTTTTCTCCAATTTGCTAGAAATTTTCAAGAAATGAAAATGATGAAGATGACTTAAAAAGTCATCTAATACTACATATGTCACGACCCAGCCCCGTGGGCCGTGACTGGTGCCCTACTTAGGCACCCAAACAAACTTATGAACCAAATTGTCATATTAGGACACACGTCCAGATTCAACAGACATTATTCGTACCGATAGCAGATAGCAGACGTCATACAAATACAGAAACGAATCTTTGTCCTAAGCGGTCGCCGTGCGAATCATCGGATCAAAATCGAAAGCGCGGAATGTACATCGCCCAGACACACACATACATACAAACATATGGGCCATATAGGCCATAGTAGCATACGGGCCGCTTAAGGACGCAAAACAGAATCACGTACGAACGAACCGGACCCGTGACCCACAAATATGACTACAGGCCTCTACAGACATACAGAACAGACAAACATACGAACATATGACGGGACAGGGCCCCGCCGTACCCGAACGGTCACAAATGTACAAAGTATGCATAACAAAAGACATATACCAAATATGGGCTCCGGATCAAGGGGAGCACTCCAGAATAGCAGAATGGATAGCCTAAACCGGGGGATCACCCAACCGAGCGCCTGCACCTGCGCGGCATGAAACGCAGCTCCCGAAGACAGGGGGTCGATGCGGAAAAACCGAGTATGTAAAGCGGGAGGTACAAGAATCCAAATCATAAATGGAGTCGAGAGGTTACGAAACAAATACAAAAGTAACAGATCAAACCTGTGCGGAATGCGAATGTACAGAATGCAAACAGAAATCATGCATAAGGCTCAGGAACGTGGTCACCCCCTGACGCTGGTGCCACAACACATTATTGTTATATCCCGCATTTTTTGAACAATTGGATAATTCGAGACAATCGCGGAAGGACGACAAGTAAGGCCATATTTTTATTTTGTTAAGCATGTGAATGGCCTAAGAAGAAATTAGAAGCGGAATTTTTAAAAAAGGTTAAGGGCGTAAAAGGAAATTCGTAATACGTCTCGTGGAAATACGGAGGAAGGCTAAGGGCAAAATTGGAATTTTGGAGGATGGTTTCATGAATTATTAAAAGTGGGCTAAGGATTTCGGGCTTGGAAAAAATTGAAAAAAAATATAAGACAAGAGGCCCAAATTGAAAGGGGGGCCGGCCATGGTCCATTAACAAGGACCCAAGCCCACTAAAATTCATCCATGTGATGAATTATTTAAAGGCCAATGTTTCATATTAATCCATAGAAATTTCAAGAAGTTGAGAGAAAGAAGAAAAAGAAAGAAGAAGGAGAAAACAAGAGGCCTATTCGGCCATGTGGGGCAGATTTTGTCCCCATGAAATCTTGCCCCAAAAATTTATTTCTTCATGTATTTTAAGTAATTCAAGGGTCCTCTACAACGTGGTATAGTTATTTCGGAAGATACGTTGCTCGTTTCGTCGTTTGGACAATATGGTGGAGTAAAGAAGTTTGAGGAAAAAGGTAAGGTTTCATCCCTTTTGTTTATGTTATGAAGGTTGGGGTTGTGTTGTAATATATGTAAATAAGTAGAATATATGGAAACATGGAAGATTGCAAGTTGGTGCGCATGAGTGCATGTGGCCGAATATGAGTAGTGTAATTATGTTGAATTTTATGTTGTATTATAGTTGTGATTGTTGTGGAAGTTGTATTGGAAATGAAAGTAGAACGAAAATGGAAAGAAGTTGGAAATATGCATGTTGGCCGTGGGGGTATAGGGTGATGAATCATGTTGAATTTATTTTGTTTAATATGTTAGTTGCGTCGTTGTGATCATTATAATGTAAAGAAAGCATATATGGGGTAAGTTTGCATGAAAATGGAATGTGAAGAATTAGTTGTATTTAGCATGTTTTGTGTGTTGTTGTAATGTGTAGAAGATGAATGAATTCATGAGAATATAGATGTTGATGTTGGGCCGTGTAGGGGCTGGTTAGTATGCAAGAAATGAAGTCATGTTATCTAGTATTTTGATCGTCGTCGTTATGAATTCTATGAAGTAAAATGAATGTTTGATGGCTCATATTGAAGTTATGATGGTTGTGGGCTGATTTGGAAGCTAAGGTAATTTTTATGTAGATTGCATACTTGTGGTAATGATATTGTTAAATGTGTGGAATGTTGATGTAGTTCATGAATTTGGAAGGTAGAAATATGTTGTTGTTGTTCTTGTTGAACTTGGAGGATTTCGGGTAATGTTGTAAGTTGGTTGGGCTGATTTGAACACCTTATGGATTGTCCGAGATGATCTTGAATCATGCTTGAATGGCCTTGAAATAATATTTGAACGTATGATCATTGATTTTGGTTTGAATGTATGAAGTTTATTTGAATGAATGTGATGTTGTCGCCTTATGTAGAAATGAGTTGTTAATGTTGGAATGCGTTGGAAATTGAATATTGATGTTGATGGCATTGCTGTGATAATGTGGCCGAGTTCCATTCTCGGATTGTTATTGAATTTGGGCCGAGCCATAATTCTCGGGATGGTGTATTTACAGAGGAGATGCTGCCCAATTTTTTTTATAGACAAGTGAAGAATGGAAGAGTTGAAGGCATAAAGGTCTACTATTGACAATTGGTAAACATGACCATTTGCAGATTCTAGGCGAAACGGGATTGGAGATAAAGCGAGCATAAGACGTCCGTAAGGTATGTGAAGCTATCCCTCTCCTTCTTTTGGCATGTCTTAGGTGTATTAGGCTTGAATTTGAGCCTCGGGGGTTATTTCGTTCATCGAAATCCAACTCGGAAATGGAGCACTATTCATTCAAAGGCGATTGAACTAGAATCTTTATATTTTGTTGGAAAAGTGTTCAAACATCCGTAACTTGTGATGAATGTAATCGAATTGCCTTGAAACTTCCATAAACCACTCCGAAGGGAGTGTGATATTTTATAAAACTTTCCAAAACCACTCCGGGAAGGGGTGTGATATATTATTTTCTAAAGCTTTCTTAAAACCACTCCGGGGGGGTGTGATATATTATTTTCTAAGGCTTTTCTAAAACCACTCCGAAGGGGTGCATACAAAACCACTCCGAAGGAGTGTGATATTTTATAAAACTTTTAAAAAACCACCCCGGCGGGGTGCGATATTTTATTATTATTACTATTATTAATATGCCCGAAGGGGCTAGGATTAGTATTATGTCGCGAGTGGCATGCCCGATGGGGCCGTGGTAGCCGTATGCCGCGAGTGACATGCCCGAAGGGGCTAGGATTATGTCGGGGCCGCATGTCCGACGGGGGCCAGGATAGACGTATGTCGGACCGGCATGCCCGGCGGGCCATCATTTTACGTCGGGGGGGCGCATGTCCGACGGGGCCGGATAGACGTATGTCGGACCGGCACACCCGGCGGGGATTATTATTATTATTATTATTACTATTATTATTATTATTAATATTATTATTATTATTATTATTATTATTATTATCATTATGCCGGAGCGCAATGCCCGGCGGGGCCATCATTATTATTGCGCCGGAAGCGGCCGCCCGAAGGGACTATTTTATTTAAATATTTAATTCATGTCGTGTAACCTAAACTTGCTTTCTCGTTGTATTTTTCGATTTACGCTTTAGTAATGCTTTACATACTCGCACATATTCCGTACCGACCCTCCTTCTTCGGGGCCGCGTTTCATGCCACGCAGTACACCCGCATGAAGAGAAGACTTGCTAGAAGTTGTCCCCGCGGGATTGGCGAGCTCCACCTCAGTTCGGAGTGTTGCCGAGTCAAAGTGTTCGTGTCATGGTTTTTAGCATATGTTAGAGACTTTGCAGACAGTGTCCTGTGGATAGTGCGTCGGGAAGTGCGAATAATTTGTAAATGTTAAAAGAGTTTGTAATTCCAGATAATGATTATTGTTGTCGAAAAGTTCCATGATTTAAGAAATTTTCGAAATGACAGGTTTTAGTAACGCGAACGTTTAAGGGTTCGCTCGACTCTGAGGAGGGTCGGGTGCCCATCACACCCCAGTAAGGTCGGGGTGTGACAATTATACTCCAGAAGTTTTCAAATCTCCGTACATCTCCGAACACATCATAATATCACACACATCAAATCATCAGAACAGATCAGATGCCATATCACATCATAACACCATAAACGGTAACCGGCCCTATGGCGAGGTCTCGGAAACCGTAACACATCATACTGCCGAATATGTCATAAAGCGCACGACCACAAAACCGGCCCGGGTACCGGTGAACGAAATCATAACCATTGGCACGAGCAGAGTAGTGCAGAAACCATATGCATATCAATAGTAAATTCCAGGATTTGACGCTTAATCTCATATACATATATATTAACTTCGGAGGGCTCAAAATGAGTATCGAGCTAATCGGAATTAACATACAAAAGTTGCGGACTTGTAATTTATCAATTTTTCCCAAAAACACATCATAGGTCATTCTTTGAGAAATTTCGTATCATTCGTAGTGAGGGACGTTCAGATAACGTTACAGAACATTTCTAACGGACCTTGGAGTCATAGACAAACATTTTCCTTTCATATCATACGGAAACGAATCAAATAAAGGGAATCTCGGGGTTTGCGGGCCCACCTCGGGCCGAGTCGAGGCGGCAGACATAAATTACAAATGTTAGGCTCCCTAAGGTTATCCATAAGAGTTTCGGAGCGATTCAAATACATTTGCGAAGGTTACAAAGGTTCAAGCATTCTTTAAATCAAATATAAGGATTATAGTTCAATTGCGATTCGAATGAATAGTATGCAAAATCAAACTCGGATTTCCAAGAGTAATTATCCCTGAGGTTCCGTTTTCGACCTAATAGGTCTAGGACATGCCATATGAAGAATAGGTAAGCTTTACATACCTTACGGACGCCTTACGCTCGCTTAAACTCAAATCCCGTTTCGTCAGAAATCTGCAAATGGTCACCTTTACCAGTTACTATTCATGAGGCTTGAAAATTCCAACTTTGGTTTAGTATTTGCCTACCGAAATTTCGGCAGCATCTCCCATATAAATACGACACCCCGAGAATTAAACTCGGCTCAAAACAATCAACAACAACCCAACAACATCAACAATTACAACAAAACACAATATAATACAACTAGCCCACTTTCCAACATAATGCAATAGTTTCCATTCCGACTTCACATTTTCAAATCAATATCAACATGCTCTCATTCATTACGGACCAAGATCATTACAATATGATCCGGAAGCATTTCATAGCATTTCTACAATACATTCTCAAAATATGCAAAACATACACACTTTCCACCAAAACCATAATGCACCCCAAACTTCCAATATTTCCATAACACGCTTTTGTCTTCCAATTTCATTAACAACAATCATACTTTGACTCTTAACGACTTCATTCTTATATTTACATAAACTACTACAAAGTTGCATATTTTCCTACAACAACCTTACAACATATTTTCCATGACAACAAGAACCATCAACCTTCCATTCACTTCATAATACCATAACAACACAATTAGCATACCAAACAAATTCAATAACATCCTCCCCACATAGGGCACTACACGGCCATAACACACACGCACACACACCACACGGCCATGCATGCACACACTATAATCTCATGATTTCCCTTCAATTTTATTCACTCTAACATCAAAATAAAATTGGTTCATTCATCCATGCACACACACATACATTCGGCCACATGCATATACCCCCTATCTTCATGACTTTTATTCTTCTCCACACACTACAACATAAACAACCTTCATAACATAATAAAAAGGAATCAATTCTTACCTTTTTCCACAATCTTCTTCACTTAACCAAGTTGTCAACTTGAAGAAACAAGTGCTCTTTCTTCCAAAACAATTGCACCAAGTTGTAAAGGACCCTTGAATTAGTGGAAATACCACAAGACAATGATTTTTGGATCAAGATTGGAGGACAAAAATTTTCTTTCTCTTCTCTTCTCTTCTTTCTCTTATGGCCGAATGGCCTTCTTTTTTTTTTTCTCAATTTCTCCTTTGCTTTCTTGAAGTTTCTAAGGATATCATCCTTATATGAATTTGGCACATGGAAAATTTAATAACTTTGTGGGTTTGGGCCATAAGTTGGCCGGCCACCCCCTCTCTTTTGGGCCTCTTTTTTTTTTTTTTTGAGCCCAATTACTAAAATTCTTGTTTTGTAATTCCCGAAACGAATTTTCAAAATTCCAATTTTGCCCTTGGCCTTCCTCCGTATTTCCACACCACTATCTTCCATGAACAACACACACATACCTTAATCCCAATCAACATATGACCTTATTCTTATAAATCACAATTATGTCCAAATTTCCCGAATGTGCAAAAACACGGGATATAACATCCTCCCCCCTTTAGAACATTCGTCCTCGAATGTTATATTTGCCTTATAGGCCTCACAAAAGTTTCCGGGGAGGTCCTCTTACTACTACATACTCGTATTTGATCTGAACACTTGTAAGAGCATGCGTTCCCTAACTCCTCTTTATCCTCGTCCGGCGTTACCATATTCGGGTTATTCAAAATCCTTATTAGTCTAGCGGCTCGTACAATCTCAAATAAGATATATGGCGAACAGAATCTTTATCAGAACCAGAAGATCAGAAACATGTCAGACGGAGTCGCATCCGAATCGAAATACGTAAGTACAACACAGGCGTAATCATGCTCGACGTTATATCAAGCAGATTCATAGTCAGAGCCAGACGTACAGAAGTATGTCAGACAAATCCGTGATCGAAGTCAAACGTACAGATATATATATATCAGACAGATTTGCAGTCAGAGTCGGACGTACAGAGGTATGTCGGACAAAAACGTATTCAGATTCGGAAGTACAGAGGCATACTAGACAGAGCTTCATCAAAATCGGAGGTACAGAAGTATGACATACAGAATCACAATCAGAGTCAGATGTACTGAACTATATCGGATAGATCCACAGTCAGAGTCAGACGTATGGAAGTATGCCAGACAGATCCGTGATCAGAATTAGACGTACAGAGAAGTATCAGACAGATTTGTGATCAGATTCAGAGGTACAGAAGCGTAATAGATAGAGCTTTATCGAAATCAGAGGCGCAAAAGTATAACAGACAGAATTATGATTAGAATCAGACCATTTCCGTTAATGCTTCAGTGGCTTACGAAAATTTCCCCTGTCAACGTTCATCAAAGCATCCAATCGGCTGTAGCAAATAAGTCTGTATCCTTACGGAACTCTGCTTGCCGTGCACAATAGCCTTTAGGCCCCTTTCTTACTTTCTTACACCTATGCACATAACCTTTTCTTCTTATCGTCGCCTTATCATAACAGTACGATTGCAGCATATCTATTTGCGAGGTTTCCGAATTCTCATTTAAATCCTCCTCCTAATTCTTCCCTACACAATTTACTTGTCGTCACAAAATAATTTACAGGCTGAGGACATCGAATAAAATCTTACGTAACCATACCCTTTTCTTAAGAGTAGGGCGCTTCCCTCTCTCAACCTCCCACCTTCTTTCGCGTTTAATTTGCCACGCTCCGTTTAGCCTACCTCAACCATATTTTCGTGGCTAGTCCTACCTCAACATATCATCTCAAATTATCTTACATCTTACCCCAATTCATTTATAATACCATAGGTATACGTCTTTCATTTATCACCTTAGTACACTTCCCAGGGGGTCACCCATCCCAGAATTGCTCTGGCCTCAGCACGCTTAACCTCGAAACTTTCATGCGTTTTGTTGCGTTATTGCTAATATAATTACGTCGACTACCTCACACGACCTCTGTCACTCAATTTAGGGCGGATTGGGGCCTTAGTAAATTTTCGGACAGTTCTCGTAGCGGGTCCCACCCCGATCTAAGCCATACAATTATCATACTGACCCTTCTGAATCTTCAATGTTCACTTTCGCCCAGGGTTTCTAGATTTATACGGGGTGGGACCCCCGCCGCCCTTGCTTTTAACCGATGGGTCTTTAATCCAACGTAATAGATTTACTCTATCGATATCGACTTCCGAGGCATGTTAAGAACTTATATCTCATTTTCCTTTTTATAATGCTGGAAAAATTTGGGCAGAGGTTCCTCTCGCACTTCTTACTAACCCAACACCGTATACGTAAATACCAACAATGCCTCACAGGGCCAACATATATACACACGTGTCATAGCGTATCATAGCCACACAAGGCTAATAATTTCAAGTACATTATGAAGATATCGAGACTTACCTCACATGCATAACTCAGACGGCAACGAACACTTTCCTATTTACTTTCCTTTTCAACCTTCAACTTTATGTTTCAATCACACTTCAAATCACTTCCCCGACATACATCTTTCATACCATTGCGTACCTGTGTACTGTATAGCTTCCAATATCATCAATCACTATCTTCTGTCGATACCATTCTTCGGCTGAAATCAAAGGTTAGTAAAAGGAAATTCATTTCCTACGGCTGGCTCTATCGCACGATCTAAGATCCAAAGAAAGGCAACACCCTAAATGTCCTGTAGCCTCTTGTTTATAGATGTGGTGCACAACACACCGATAAACAAGACTCTACGAGACACGGCCTGTAGACATTCCGAGGACAAACCGCTCTGATACCACTTTTGTCACGACCCGTACCCCCGGGCCGTGGATCGGTGCCCTACTTAGGCACCCAAACAAACTTACGAACCAAATTGTCATATTAGGACACATATCCAGATTCAACAGACAATATTCGTACCGATAGCAGATAGCAGACGTCATACAAATACAGAAACGAATGTCGTCCCTAGCGGTCGCCCGTGCGTAATCATCGATCAAAATCGAAACCGGCGGAATGCACATCGCCCCGTACACACACATACATACAAACATATGGGCCATATCGGCCATAGTAGCATACGGGCCGCTTAAGGATGCAAAATAATCACGTACGAACGAACCGGACCGTGACCCACAAATATGACTACGGACCTCCTGCGGACATACGAATGTACAAACATACGAACATATGACGGGACGGGGGCCCCGCCGTACCCGAACAGTCACAAATGTACAAAGTATGCATAACAAAAGACATATACCAAATATGGGCTCCGGATCAAGGGGAGCACTCCGGAATAGCAGAATGGATAGCCTAAACCGGGGGATCACCCAACCGAGCGCCTGCACCTGCGCGGCATGAAACGCGACCCCGAGAGACATGTGGTCGGATTTACGGAAAAAGTACCGAGTATGTAAAAAGAGGTACGTAATCCAAATCATAAATGGAGTCGAGGTTACAAACAAATACAAGTAACGGATCAAACTCAGTGCGGAATGCGAATGTACGTAATGCAAACGAAATCATGCATAAGGCTCGGGAACGTGGTCACCCCCCGACGCCGGTGCCACAACATATCATACTCCCGAAGTTTTCAAATCTCCGTACATCTCCGAACACATCATAATATCACACACATCAAATCATCGAACGGTATCGATGCCATATCACATCATAACACCATAAACGGTAACCGGCCCTATGGCGAGGTGTCGGAAACCGTAACACATCATCTTCGCCGAATATGTCATAAAGCGCACGACCACAAAACCGGCCCGGGTACCGGTGAACGAAATCATAAACATTGGCACGAGCAGAGTAGTGCAGAAACCATATGCATATCAAAAGTAAATTCCAGGATTTGACGCTTAATCTCATATACATATATATTAACTTTGGAGGGCTCAAAATGAGTATCGAGCTAATCGGAATTAACATACAAAAGTTGCGGACTTGTAATTTATCAATTTTTCCCAAAAACACATCATAGGTCATTCTTTGAGAAATTTCGTATCATTCGTAGTGAGGGACGTTCATATAACGTTACAGAACATTTCTAACGGACCTTGGAGTCATAGACAAACATTTTCCTTTCATATCATACGGAAACGAACCAAACGAATCAAATAAAGGGAGTCTCGGGGTTTGCGGGCCCACCTCGGGCCGAGTCGAGGCTAGACATAAATTACAAATGTTAGGCTCCCTAAGGTTATCCATAAGAGTTTCGGAGCGATTCAAATACATTTGCGAAGGTTACAAAGGTTCAAGCATTCTTTAAATCAAATATAAGGATTATAGTTCAATTACTTTTGAATGAATAGTATGCAAAATCAAACTCGGATTTCCAAGAGCAGAATTATCCCTGAGGTTCCGTTTTCGACCTAATAGGTCTAGGACATGCCATATGAAGAATAGGTAGCTTTACATACCTTACGGACGCCTTACGCTCGCTTAAACTCAAATCCCGTTTCGTCAGAAATACGCAAATGGTCACCTTTACCGATTTACTATTCATGAGGCTTGAAAATTCCAACTTTGGTTTAGTATTTGCCTACCGAAATTTCGTGACATCTCCCCTATAAATACGACACCCCGAGAATTAAACTCGGCTCAAAACAATCAACAACAACCCAACAACATCAACAATTACAACAAAACACAATATAATACAACAATCATACTTTGCATCTTAACGACTTCATTCTTATATTTACATAAACTACTACTAAGTTGCATATTTTCCTACAACAACCTTACAACATATTTTCCATGACAACAAGAACCATCAACCTTCCATTCACTTCATAATACCATAACAACACAATTAGCATACCAAACAAATTCAATAACATCCTCCCCACATAGGGCACTACACGGCCATAACACACACGCACACACACCACACGGCCATGCATGCACACACTATAATCTCATGATTTCCCTTCAATTTTATTCACTCTAACATCAAAATAAATTGGTTCATTCATCCATGCACACACACATACATTCGGCCACATGCATATACCCCCCTATCTTCATGACTTTTATTCTTCTCCACACACTACAACATAAACAACCTTCATAACATAATAAAAAGGAATCAATTCTTACCTTTTTCCACAATCTTCTTCACTTAACCAAGTTGTCAACTTGAAGAAACAAGTGCTCTTTCTTCCAAAACAATTGCACCAAGTTGTAAAGGACCTTTAAATTAGTGGAAATACCACAAGACAATGATTTTTGGATCAAGATTTGGAGGACAAAAATTTTCTTTCTCTTCTCTTCTTTTCTTTCTCTTATGGCCGAATGGCCTTCTTTTTTTTTTTCTCAATTTCTCCTTTGCTTTCTTGAAGTTTCTAAGGATATCATCCTTATATTAATTGGCACATGGAAAATTTAATAACTTTGTGGGTTTGGGCCATAAGTTGGCCGGCCACCCCCTCTCTTTTGGGCCTCTTTTATTATTTTTTTTTTAGCCCAATTACTAAAATTCTTGTTTTGTAATTCCCGAAATGAATTTCTAAAATTCCAATTTTGCCCTTGGCCTTCCTCCGTATTTCCACACCACTATCTTCCATGAACAACACACACATACCTTAATCCCAATCAACATATGACCTTATTCTTACAAATCACAATTATGTCCAAGTTTCCCGAATGTGCAAAAACACGTGATATAACAACATATATTCTTCATACATGTGGCCTATGGCCCACAAGTCATGTGCATGGCCACATGGTTATTTTTTCATGAATTTAAATTCCAACACTTCAACTTTGGCCCCAAATTTTCATGAAATGTCTAATTTTCCATCCAACCAAGTTCATAAGCACTTATGCGTTAAAACAAAGTCGAAAAATAGTCTTATTCTTAACTTTCCACACTTGGCTCGGAATATCCCGACATACAAAGTACGGGATATAACACCCAGAAGCGACAAAGATGTATCATGATCTCAAGTTATTGTATTGGTGGGATGGAATGAAGAAAGACATAGCAGAATTTGTAGCTCAATGTCCAAATTGCCAACAGGTGAAAATCGAGCATCAAAAGCCGGGAGGATTATTACAAACCATGGAAATCCCAGGCTGGAAATGGGAAGTGATTAACATGGATTTGATTGTAGGGTTGCCTCGTTCCCGATGCAAGTATGACTCCATATGGGTGATCGTGGACAGACTCACGAAATTAGCTCATTTTCTTCCAGTTAGAACCACATATTCAGCAGAAGAATATGCAAGATTGTATCTTAAAGAGATTGTGCGACTTCATGGCATCCCGATATCTATTATCACACACAAAGGAGCACAATTTACTGCTAAATTTTAAAAGTCCTTTCAAGAAGGTTTGGGTACTCAGGTAAGGCTTAGCACAGCGTTTCATCCACAAATCGATGGGCAAGCCGAACGCACTATTCAGACCCTGGAAGATATGTTACGGGCATGCGTGCTAGATTTCAGTAGTAGCTGGGATGACCACTTATCTCTTATTGAGTTTGCATACAACAACAGTTATCATTCTAGTATTCAAATGGCCCCATACGAAGCTTTATATGGAAGAAAGTGTAGGTCCCCAATCGGGTGGTTTGAAATAGGAGAGGTACAGCTGATAGGTCCGGAGTTGATTCAACAAGCGGTGGAAAAGATCAAGGTTATCCGAGATCGATTACTAACGGCCCAAAGTCGCCAGAAAATCTTATGCGGACAATCGTCTGCGGGACTTAGAATTCCAAGTTGATGATTGGATATTCCTGAAGGCATCACCGATGAAAGGCGTGATGAGATTTAGCAAGAAGGGAAAATTAAGTCCTCGATACATTGGACCTTATAAGATTGTTCGCAAAATAGGCCAAGTAGCTTATGAACTGAACTTACCTCCAGAACTTGAATCAGTCCACCCAGTATTCCACGTATCAATGCTCCGCAAATGTGTTGGAGACCCAACTAGAATTGTCTTTGGTAGATGATTTTCAAGTTACGAAAAAGTTGACTTATGAGGAGGTACCCATTGCCATACTAGATAGGCAGGTGCGGAAACATAGAAATAAAGAGGTAGCCTCAGTTAAGGTCTTGTGGCGAAACAATAACCGAGAAGAAATAACTTGGGAAGCAGAAGAAAACATGAAGTCCAAGTACCCACAATTGTTTCCACCCCCGGAAGAGATCCAAGATGAGACAGCAACATTATGAGGTATGCATGCTTTCTTTATATGCTTTTGGTCGTGTGTGGCCATAACTTCTTGGTATTGTGTTGTAGCCCTGTAAGGTGATGTTATTGTGGGTTGTTGTGACAGGATGGCAGCGCCATATTAGAGGGGAAACTCTGGCGAAATTTTTGTAGAATTCCCGAGAACTTAACATTCGAGGACGAATGTTTTGGGGGGGGGGGAGAGGGGGAAGAGTGTTACACCTCGGAAAACTTCATGTCATCTTATGGTAGATAGACTAACGCGGGGTAAGAAGTGTATGATGTTTCTATGAGTAAGAGAGGTTACTTAACGGTTCCAATTAAGTTTCCAAAAACGTTTGAAGCAAGAGAAGAAAGTTCGTTAAGAAAGGCGAAGTATATGTTGTGTTTTGGAAAAGGGTTTGCGAAGTACCGAGCTAATGATGATTTAATAATGTCATGAAGAAGAGTTATGATGACCCCTAGATTGCTAATGAAGTGTTAAACAAGTGCTAAGAAGTTTCCATAAGAATCGGAGGTCAAACGGAACGATGAGAGTAACTTTGGAAAACTGGAAGTTATACGGCTAACTTATACGGTCAGTATAATTTATACGGTCCGTAAAAGGGACCGTATAACCTGTCTAGAGAAGGGTCTTCCACTGGAAGCATTATACGGTCACATATACGGACCGTATAAGTTATACGGACCGTATGTGTGTCCGTATAAGTTATACGGAATACCGTCGGGACAAATTTTTAATTTTATAAAAGAGACCCCCAAGTCCTCATTTCTTATTTCATCCTTTCTCCACACCTCAAGAAGGCTCTATAATATTCTCCATACCATTTTAACATATACCCAAGAGAAATCAAGAGTTAAGCATCAAGAGTTGATGGAATCAAGAACATGAATGCTTATTAGGGTTTATACAAGTCAAGAACTTCTTTAGTGGTGAAGTTGGGGTTTTCTCAAGTGGAATATTTTTGTCCAAAGACCTCTTCTACATTATCAAAGGTAAGATTTATGTTCATTCTATGTTATTAAGAGTATTGAGAGGTTAAAAGACTTGGATTATGGAAGAAAGTGGAAAATAAAGTCTAAATAGGGGAATAATAGTGTTCTTGAATGGTGACTTGATTTGAACTATAGTTCTTGACACGTTATGAATATAATCTTGTTATAAATGATATTAAGAGTGTTGAATAAGCATTGTGTGTTGACGAATACGATGTAGCGTGGTAATTTTAGTTATGGATGATTTGAAATGGAATTGGGAGAATTGAATAATGTATGGTTGATGAAGATTGTTGATAATGATATTGTGATGTTATTATTGATGTTTGGGAGCTATTATATCATATGGAGGAAGTTGTAGAAACAGAGGAAACGCTGCCCAATTTTCATTAGTTTTAGCTTAAGTTTGAGCATGTTTCCGATTATCTAATTCTAGTACGAATTCCTTTGAAGGTAGAATTACGAACTTGGAAGGAAGCGTATAGTCGGCAAGTTAGAAAGGCGTAAAGGTATGTAAGGCTAGTCCCTTCTTTCTCTAAGGCATGATCCATATGACATGACTTTCTTTATCTTTCCATGACCTTCTTACATTCCGGAAACTATGAGTCTATGTTTAAAAGGAGCTTCCCATGAGATAAAGATATGAGTTATACTACGAATATGATAATGATGATGATGAGTTTAAGTCTAAAGATTTCAAAGCTCATGATATGATGTTTCTACGAAGCTAATGATCTTTATATGATTCTTTGATGTTGCTCATCGTTGTTACACTCACCTTATAATGCTAGTTCCTTCAAGGTCAGGCAGGGTGCTCATGATTATGCCATAATGGAAATCGGGGGCTCACGACCTTACGTCACCCCGATAGGTTTATAGTTGTCTTTGAGTTCCTATGCATGCTTTATGATTAAATGTATGATGATGAGATCACACCGTGCCTATATGGCCGGGCAGACACCGCTAAGGCGGGCGACATATACACCATGTCTAGAGGGCATGGGTAGACACTACTAGTGGGAGGCATGAGATGTTTACCCCGGACGCGGGAGGCCTGGACGCGGGGTAATAATGATCACACCGTTCCTTTATGGTCGGGCAGCTTATATATGCATACATGGTATGATGATGTTTATGATGTAAGTTAGCATGCATTATTCGGTCTGCATAGTGGATATTCGGTTAAAGTTGTTTTCTTACTTGATGTTTCCTTATCTCTTCGACATGTTATTATTGTTCATGCTTTACATACTCAGTACAATGTTCGTACTAACGTCCTTTTCTTTTTGGACGTTGTGTTCATGCCCACAGGTAGGTAGGGAGGTGGCCCAGATTTCTAGGAGCTACTCAGCAGATTTACTTGGAGCACTCCATTATTCCGGAGGTGTCATTTTTGAGATTTCATTTTGTGTACACATATTTGGGCATGACGGGGTCCTGTCCCGTCCGTATGTCTAGCACTCTAGTAGAGGCTCGTAGATACGTATGTGTTGGTAGTAGATATCCCATGATGACTACACTGTATATTCTTGTATATCATTTTGCAGCCGTGAGGGCCTATGTATATTCATAGATTGCCTTAGAGATTATATATGTTCAGGTTGAGTACGATGATTAGCATAATGAGTGGTGTTCGGTAGTCAGCTCCGGGTGCCCGTCATGGCCCCCTAGCCGGGTCGTGACCCTAAAAACAATTGAACTTAGAAATAATCCCAGGTGAGTTAGGAATACTTGTCCTGCTTGAAAAATGAGTAAAAAAACTAGGAGTATGCCACTACTTGTGAATATGTCTAAATCATGTGCATCTTCTTTTAAAATCAACCTGTTTCTTTCTGCAATAGAATAGGATCAGGGGAAAAGGTCTAAAAGGGATTTCAAACTTTGAA
>NW_026727737.1:0-29805 GCF_029784015.1 Lycium ferocissimum
AAAGGTATGTAAAAGCTCTCCCATTCCTTCTCTTGGCATGTCTTAGATGTACTAGGGTTGAATTTGAACCTCGGGGACAACTACACTCCTCGGAATCCACGTCCGAAAATACCTTCTTCATTCAGTAGAATTGAACTAATTATGCTGCGATTGTTTCAACAGGTCATCTAAGTATTTAGAACTTGTACATATGAAATCCGATTATCTTATACCTCTCACAAATGACGTTACAAGGTTTAATATGTGCCGTTCGGGTACGCCACCTTACTTAACCCGAGGCGGACCCACTACTTCCGAACTTTGTGTTGATATTCCGTTTGATCTTCTTTAAACTAAAAACTAAGGGAAACTTTTAACTATTTTTCTAAGTTCTAAAGAATAACTACTATAATTATTTTAATGAGTCTTATGACCTACTTTGAGATTTGAAGCGCTTCCGAAAGACTTATGTTTCGACTATTGCCAAACGTTCACTATAAGGTCCGCCATTTGAGTCACGCTATCGAGCCTCGTATATGTTTTACATTTTGATATACACATATGATCCCTAAAGTTCTGTTTCAAAAAGAATCCACCGCGGTCATTAAAAGGTATGCGCTACGCTTCGTCCGGACCCCTTTTCTCTTGATATGTCATTTGATTATTCCGTCTGATCTCTGTATATGTTGTACGTCTTATATTGCATTTAGTTTCTCACTACTCCGCTCGTGGATGCCTCAATGCTTCCTTCACTGAGCCCGCCGGGGATATGTTATCACGCGTGTTCTTTGCATTGTTCGCCGTGCCTCGGTGTGAGGGGCGGTATATATGTACATGGGTTGTGGAGTATGATGTGCCATGTACACACTCGATCTCGATATGATATGATATGGCCATTTGATATGCTATGATATGTGCACATTCGATATGATATGTTGTGGCGCCGGCGTCGGGCGACCAACTTTCATTTTGCCGAGTCCCATGATGAGGGCGGCTATGGCATGTTTTCTACTATGCATCTGTTTATGTTTTATGAGTAAGCATTTACGATATTCGGTTATTACATTCATGTTTGTATCCTCATTCGCCCGATTACGTTTTTCGTATTTTATGCTTTATATACTCGGTACATTTTTGATCGCCCCCTTTTGTTCTTTCGCGTTTCATGCCACGCGGTACACCCGGATGTAAAGAAGACATTGTAGAAGATGCTTCGGCGGAGTTGGCAAGCTCCGATTATCCTCGGAGTCTTTGCGAGTCGAGCCTATGCGATATGTCTTCGATTATACATTGGCATAGAGACTTTGCGTGACAGAGTGTGGGTTACGGATGTCGGTTCGTAGGCGGCTCCACCAGCCGTCATGTCATTGTGTTATGCCATAATTTTCATATGATTACATATTCGTCGATTTGTACACTACAAAGATATTTCCGAACATTTGTTGTATTTGTCATTTTTGTCGATTAATAGTCCGAGAAATTCATGTATGTAATAAGAGTCGGTGGGTTCGCTCGGCTCCGAATGTGGGGTCGGGTGCCCATCACACCAGAAAAATCGGGGTGTGACAAAGTGTGCTCCGGAAGTTTCTCATACTCCAGTCGTGTCCAGAGAGTCCTGTTTATGGGTGTGAAGCGCGCCACATCTATAAAACGGGGCATTTAGGGATGCGTCTTAGATCGTGCGATAGAGCCAAGTCATAGGAGAATGAAATTCCCATATGAGGGCTTTATTGTTATACCCCGCGTTTTCAGAGCATGAGTTTGGCGTGTACCTCATCGTAGTAATGAGATGTTTTGAAAGGCACAAGCCATGGAAAGTACGTAAAAACGAAGAAAAAGGGTGAATTACGATCTCGTAAGTCGTAATCGGGAAAGAATATTTTGAAACACGGGAACATGGCCATTATTAGTGTAATAAGTGATAAATATCATGTATGGAGAATTTCGGAATATTTCGGGATTGAGCAAATTGAAGAAAATAAGTTCGACGAAAATTTGAGAAACGCGGGACGGATTTTAGTTAACTTTGGAGGGGTATCTCATAGTATATGTGGAGTTTTAAAGGTGGTTCAAAGTCCTAAAATGAAGTTCGTCGAGTCTAGTTTGTAATGCAACCAACCGTTCATTGATAGGACATCGGAGTAGAGAATTATAGATGTTACACGAAGATTTAAACGACGCGAATCCACCGCTAATGACGCTACGATATGTGCTACTAAACCGACTTCGAACAAACTCATCCGTTTTAAGGTGTTAAAATCTCATTTTTTTCATCCAAAACTTCCAAAAATTTGGAAAATAGGCGGTTAAGGGAGGAGCTAAAGAAAAGGTAAGATTTAATCCTTCTTTACATGTTTTATGGATGTGTTGAACGTGTTATGGTGCATGGAAATGGATGGAAAATCATGAGAGGTTGTATGTTGGGAGTTGTAGCCGTGGGTGTATGTTGTTGATGTAAGCATGACGAAGCAATTTTATGTGATGTAATTTGATAGTTGTGGATGTTGTGGAGTGTGAAAATGAATTAAAATCATGAAAATATGGATGTTAAAGTTGAGTTGTGAAAGTTGAAGGTTGTGTGTTGTGTGTATGTGTGATGATAGAGATTTAACGTATACAACATGTTTGTGTGTTATGGTAATGTGTAGAAAGTGAATGAAACTTATGGAATGGTGTAGGTTGAGGGTTGGTCGAATAGTGGGGCGTTTTTGGTAGCTTATACAATTGATTTTATTTGGTATGTTTTGGTTGTTGTCGCCATGAATCCAATGAGGTAAATAAGAGCTTAATGTGAAGTTGGTGTTGTAATTGTTGGTGGGCTGATTTAGAACCTTAAGAAATTTTAATGGGTTTCATGAATTGGTGGAAGATAATGTCGTCAATGTGTGAAATTGTTAGTATGGTTTATGAGTTTGGAAGAAAAGAAATGCGTTGTTGATATTTCCTTGGACTTGGAGGGTTTCGGGTTGCCTTATGTTTTGGTTGGATTGTTTTGAACAATTTTGTGAATTGTGGGAAATGTTATTGATTTGTGTTTGAAAGGTTTGAATTGTTATTCGAATATGCGATCGTTAGTAGTAGTTTGAAAATATGTAGTTAAGTTGAATATAATTGGAATGTTGTCGAAGTATGTGGAAATGACTTGTTAGTGTTAGAATGCGTTTGAAATTACTTCTTGATGTTGCTGAAATGGTTGTTGGTATTGTTGTTGACGATTTGGCCGAGTTGAATTCTCGGGGTTGGTGAATATATAGGGGAAATTAAATTTTTGGTAGAAAAAGCAATGGTTTGGGATTGGATCCTTTAGCAACAAAAGGACTAATGTTCGATGCCTATTGATGTTGTTGTAGATTTTTGAGAAGACGAACTTACGTTTGGATTAGCTTAGGAAGCAACAGGTATGTGAAGCTTACCTTTCTTTTCTTTTTGGCATGTCTTACGGAACTAAGGTATGACATGATATGTGCCTCGGGGTAATTCCATTCGTAAATTTCAAGTATGTTTGTGAATCGTATTTGCTTGAAAATTTGGCATCCATCTTAGTATGGTCTATCGTGGTTTGTATGTTCTTGATATGGTTGAGTTTGAAAAATTGTGTAAGCGATTCGTATAAGTTCCTTGATGTTTGTATCTTTAACGCGATTTGAGTTATGACCTTATGTCTTTGGTAGGATTAAACTTTTAAGGTTTCAAAAGAGTTCCATTTTCAAAAGAATTTTGTTTTCAAAAGAGACTTGTTCCAAAACGACTTCGAAACTACGAACGTCCGTAACTTTTGCATACGACCTCGAAACGCCCCAAAACATAATATGTAAGTTCATAAGACATCACTCTCCCTACCCTCGTAGTCGGGCTCGGATTCGGCACCCCGTCCGTGGGGCCCGCAAACCTTTCTATGCTACCTTTATGGATTTTTCGACAAATTTAATATTTTCTTCACTATGATTATTTATTTTTCTGTCGAGTTGGAAATAAGGATTTTACGCCTATGATTTTGACGCGTAACAACGGTTTCTAAAGTTCGGTTTGACATGCCCCGAGCGAGATTCGGGAGAAAACTTGATTTCACTATGGTTTTGGATTTTCAAAAAAATGAAGGTTCGTTTACGATCATTCGGTTGAGTCCGTGATGATGTCGATATGCGTGTGGTTACACACGATTGTCGGCTCGTGCGTACGTGTTACCTCTTTCCGGATCCGGGCCGGTATATGATCGTGCGCACTACGATATACACGACGGAGTTATCTTTGTGTTACGGTTCCGAGCCTCGCCATAGGGCCGGGTTCCGTTTATGAAGTTATCTTTGTGATATGGCTTATGATGTGTTGTGATGATGTGTTGTGTTCGGGGATACGGAGATTTGAAATCTTCGGAGTTATCTTGTGTTGTGGCGCCGGATAGGGTGGCGACCATCACGGGTCTATGGACCGCATTTGATATGTGATGATGTATGATGAGTTTGTTCCGATGATGAGTTTGATCACCGATGATGAGGCGGATCCCACATCGGTCTTGTCATTCCATATATATATACGATGCGTTCGGTATGAGTATGCATGATTTGTGTGTCGGATGTAAGTACTTAGATAGTTGGGTTATTACGACTTCACTTTCTCGTACTTCCTACTTTAGTTATGACCTCGTTTGATGTATGCTATGCTTTACATGCTCGGTACATATTTCGTACGACCCCCTTTCTTCGAACAACGTTTCATGCCACGCAGTACCCACGGATGAGTCGGTGATGAAATGAAGATGCTACCGAAATGGATTGGCGAGCTCCGTTTCCTCAGAGTCTTCTGTACCGGAGTCGAGTACTTTGTATGGTGTTCGAAGTTATGATAGAGACTTTTCATAAGGGTGTCGAGTGTATGATATGTCGAAGTACTGTTTGTAAGCGGCTATGTAAGCCGGTGTGTTGTATGCATTATGCTACCGAGGTGTTTGGCAAGCGGCTATATAGCTAAGTTCGTTATGCCTTACATTACGTTTTCATACGATTGCAGATTTTATTTGGTTTGAAAAAAAAAACGAAAGGCATGTTTGTTTTCTAAAAAAATTTCATTACGTGTGTATGTTATGTTTTGTGGGCCCAGTATGGTTATGAGTGTTACGTTAGTCAGCGGGTTCGCTCGGCCCTAGGTAAGGGTCGGGTGCCCATCACACCCTATCGGAAATTGGGGTGTGACATTTATAGACGATGGAGGGAAGTAAGCGATGACATGAAAGTTACAGAAGTGAATTTTGAAATATTTGTTCTACTATCCGAAATTGGAAGTTTTGAATGGCGGGAATGTGTTACATAACTACGTGTTCGCGAGGTGTCGCCGTATTTGCTATGTTGGGTTTGAACAAGAAGAATGCTAAAAGAGATTCCGGCGAAAGTGTTAATTAGAATATTTAGTCGGATATGCAAAAAAGGAAAAGGAAAATAGTGTAAGTAGATAATGGATGAGATGCGAGGTTCGAAAAGTTATGGATGGGGTATGGTACGAAAAATGATTATAGGAAAGACGAGGTTAATAGTTTGAAAGATGAGACGAATGACATTCGATGCTTAGTAGCAACCAAGTCTGTTGGCGGATTTAGAGATAACCGACAATTGAATTTTGTGGAAAGTTATTATGTAGGAATGGTGGGTGAAGATTTAAACAGGACAATACCCGAAATAGCTATAAGTAATGACGACGAGGATATATTTGTTACTATTGAGAAACTGGAAATCGTGGACGAAAGATGCAAATTGTGGAATACGAAGGGTAAAACAGTAAATGTGGAAAATAGGACGTGTTATGGAAACATCTCGAAATCTGTAAAGACTTCGATGCGCAGATTATGTAGTAAAGGTCATGTGACCAAGTGGATGCGATTATGCGGCATTAAAGCATCGTATTTCACCCGAGTTTCAAGGTTAAGCGTGCTAGGACCAGAGCAATTCTGGGATGGGTGACCCCCTGGGAAGTGCACTCAGGACTCTATAAATGTAAGTGTATGAAATGAATGGGAAATTAAGACAGCCAAAGGGAATTAGAATATGTGGAGTAACTAGTAAGCTTAATAAGGATGGCCACGAGGATAAGTAAAGCCTAATGGCGAAGTGGCCAAACATAGGATATGAATTATGTGACTGGAATGCACGGGAAAAGTGTGAACATAAAAGTGAGCTATTGAATGTACGAAAGAGACTTATCAAGTTCTGTAGGAAAGTATGGGATCTATATTATATGTTGACGAAAATAACAATGAGAACAGAAAGAGAAGGACTATCGTGCTATGATGAATTAAGCTTTAGGAAAGACTTCCCACGTCATCTATAGGAAGCACTACCCCTATTTGGGAAAAATCTTGCTTTGAAGAAAAATATATGAGCGATCAATTCGCAATTCATCTAAATGAGCTAAAGTATGTTCCGATCATATCGTGCCTTAGAAGGAGGCCCAAATTGGCGGGCAATAATGCCCGATGGCGAGTGTGACTATGATGAAAGAATGTAAAGCGTACGAGTAAGTAATTGCGACGAATAGTTTATGTGGAACTCGAGAGTAAATATGAAGGTAAATCGTGCGAACCAAGTGCTAGGATGCCTGTGGTGCTTGCCAAGCTCTAGTCCTTTTTACGGTGGTTGAAGAATATTTTCGATAACCGCTTATTAAATTGTGATTAAACCAACTAGAAATGGAATTCGTGAAAGAAAAAAAAAATGGACAGAGACGAAGAAATGAGAAAAGAGTACTACGAGAGAGCACTCAAGATGGGCATAATTAATTGACCATTAGTCGGGATAAATGAAAGATATATAGTTATGGACGAAAGAGGTGATGCAACAAAAGGTCAAAAGATAAGATCACTACTAAGATGAAGTTAGTATGATTTCGGGTAAGCGTAAGTTAATAATGAGTATATGGAAAGAGTGAGAGAATGTGAAGCATAAGGAAATATGACATATTATGTATATATGACCTCATCGTGGAAGTAGCGAAAATTATAAGAAACAAGAATTGAGAATTGGTGAAACGGCTGATATATTGAAAATTTATTGGGAAAAGTAGTTGGTACCTATCTTAAGGAAAAAGAATGGTATCGTCAGAAAGCTTGGAATATTTACCGTCCAACTATAAGTGTTACGAAATGAAGAATGCGAGACGATTCGACGCAGTAACTAACTTTTGACGGGAATAAATGCAATATGATTTAGATATGTTGTGGTTACAATGACGCTATTCGAGTACTAATCGTCAGGTCAGATTTTGTACAAGATATTGAGAATTCCTATTGCCCATGAGCGCGTTAGAATTTTATACCAGGGTAAATTAAGTTATAGAAGGTATGAAAGCTATGTGGGTGTGGTATGGTATGCAAAATGTATTCGGAAAGAATCTGTGAGTTTGAAAACTTTGAATGGAGACAAGGATAGAATGTGAATAGACAATGATATAGGAGCACCCTAAAGGGGGAAGCGGACGGTAGAAATGCGAAGGTAAGATGAAACCAGCGACATCACGGTTCATTTAGTATGAATGCTTGAATTGTCTGCGAGATCCTATCTTTGAAACCGAGTTGGTGTAATCTGAAACCGACAACAAACAAACGGAACCTAAGACGACAATTAAAGTGGTACTAGGGATTGTCGGTGAAGGTTGTGAGCAATATGACTCCAGGTAGTAGATGCTTGTAGAAAGAGAAAGGAATACGACGAAATAGAATTAGCGCATTTTGGCACCAATGAGATATGTAAGGTCGGGTGGATCAAACAAGGGAGATTATGTCTGAAATTAAAAATATTGTATACGAATTATGCGAGGACGGTTATGTAACTCACGAACAATTGCATGTTAAGCAACCAAGTGAGTACATAACGGATAAGAAATGTAAGGATCCAATACCAACAGTATGGTTATGATATTTGAATGCGATATGGAAAACGCAGAAATGGTCTAGACCATGTTACCAAAATGAAATTGGTACTAAAAGTAAGCGGAACTTGACCAGGACTAATTAAAGATTTCCCCCGATACGGATTATAAGACGAAGGGAGAAGATAAGGAACAATCTAAAGGTTAGTAAGGCGATGCTAAGGCATTTCATGGATTAACTTGCGTATGTTACATACTCTCGCAGAGATTACAATATAATCAGTGACAGTGAAGATTAAGAACAAAATCGCGAGAAAAAGGGAAACGAAAAAGTTTGAACCAAAAACAACGGTGTGATATGAAATAAATGCCAAAAACATGACGGATGAAATTAAGAAAACTATGAAATGGCTAAACAAGGGTTATCGGACTATGTAAGATCATACCTCGAAAGGTAGTGAGGTTTCATAAGGACTTACATTTGCTGTGCCGAACAGAATACCTGGTATATGGTTAACCCTGGAAATCCGTCCGAAAGAATTGAGAATATAAGTAAGTCTTAAACCAACATCTTCTCTTGAACTGACGGACAAGCTAAGGGTGTTATTGAAACGTTAATAATAAGTTGCGAACTTGTGTCATTGCTTTTCGAGGCGGTGAAAATAAACACTTGCCATTTATTGAGGTTATTGATAATAACAAGACATCGAGAAGACATTGTATAAGGCTTTGTATGGCTAGAGTATGTACGTCATTAACCGACTAGTTTAATAACGACAAGGTTAAATTACGTGATTTGAACATAATCCATCAAGCGATCAATAATGTGAAGTTTATTCGGAGACGGTCATTAGCGACTTAGAGCGACGAAATCATATACGGTGATCGTTGTCGACGTTTAGAACTCCGGATTGGTAACAGGATATTTTTGAAAATATCACAAATCACCCAAGAGAGGTGTTATGAAGGAAACATAGCCGAGATGTCTTGGATTCTATCGGATCATTCGTGAAGTAGACAAGGTTCTCTATGAATAGGCTTACTATCTAATGAGAAGCGGTGATCTAGTGTTCCGTATGCCTATGCTTCGCAAATACATTGTGCCCCTATAATATTCGCCGTAGAGGGGCATTCGAGGAATAGAAGAGCTGCCCTACGAGAAACGGCCGATAGCGATCCTAATTGGCAGGAAAGAAAAACCGTGTGATAAGGATGTGACTCCATTAAGGTCTTGTTTGGCGAAAGAGTGGTAAAGCAACGGTGACTTAAGAAACTCCGGGTGAAGATGAAAAGGAAGTACCCCCATTTGGTTCCTATACCCACGGATAATCGAATTCTTTATTTGATAATGTTGATTAACGCATGAGTTGTGTGTGATAACCGTAAGAAGGGAACTTCCCCGAAATATTTGTAAGCCCCTATAAGGCTAATTTAACATTCGAGGACGAATGTTCTAAAGGGGGGAAGGATGTTATACCCCACACTTTGCACGTTCGGATATTTTGAGATGGTTGCGATAAGCCAAGCACAAGTGTTATAACTTGTATTTTGAATACTTGGATATTCTAAGATAATTATAGTAGGTTGAGGACGATGCCATGTTTTGGTCTTGCTTGATGTAAGTTGGTTATGAAAGTTTCGGATGTGGAAATATTAGAAAAGGCCAAGGGTAAATTTGGAATTGTGAAAAGATTAATTTTCATGAATTAGAAAAAAAAAAGGAAGGAAAAAGAAGAAAGAATATGGAAAATTAGGGGGCATGTGCCATGCACATGACCACTTAATATATATAGAGCACATGGAAGAATTTATTCTTCATATGCTCATTTAGATGGTTCAAGAAAAATTGAGAAAGAAGAAAGAAAGAAAGAAGGAGAAAAGAAGATAGGCCATTCGGCCATTGAAGAGGAAAGAAGGAACCTTTGAAAACTTGTCTCAAAAATTAATTTCTTGTTGTATTCCTACTAATTCAAGGCTCCTCTACAACGTGGTGTAATTATTTCGGAAGGAAGAGCACTTGTTTCATCAATTTAATACCTTGGCCAAGTGAAGAACTTTGGAAGAAAAGGTAAGATTTAATTCCCTTCCATGTGTTATGAAGCCTTTGTTTATGTTGTAGTACGTAGGAATGGATAGAACTCATGGAATTATGGAAGTTTGTATGGCATTTGTGTGTATATGTGTGGCCGTGTATATGTATTCATATATAGATGAAGTGGGTTGGATTTTATGTTGTATTCTAGTCGTGGTTATTGTGGCATTTACATTGGAAATGAAAGTTGAACGAAAATTGGACGAAGTTGGAAAAATGCAAGTTGGCCGTGAGTTATGTAGGTGATGAACCAATGCCGAATTTATTTTGTTTAGTATGTTAGTTGCGTTGTTGTGATCGTTATAGCGTAAATAAAGGTTTAACGATTTAAGTTTGGCATTAGAATTGCATATATGTTGTTATAAGAAGATATGTGTTCTAACATAGTTGTGATGTAATTATGGAAATGAATTGTTTAGGTGTTAGTTATGATTGTTGTTAATGAAGTTGGAAGATGATAATGTGTTATGAATATGGTTGTCGAAGAATGGAAGTTTTGGATGAGTTATGGTTTCGGTGGAAAGTTTGTATATTTTGCGAATAAAATGTGAAATCATATGTAATGCCTCCAATCGATGTTGGAATAATCTTGGTAAGTAATGAGTATGAAAATATTGATATTGGTTTGGAAATATGAAGTTAGTTTGGAAGTTGTCACTTTATGTGGAAAGATGACTACTTATGTTAGTATGTGATTCTAGTCAATTTTTGATGTTGTTGTGGTTGTTGTTGTTGACAATTGAGCCGAGTTAAATTCTCGGGGTGTCATATTTATAGGGGAGGTGCTTTGCCGAAATTTCGGTAGGCAAATACTAACCAAAGTTGGAATTTTGAACCTCATGAATAGTAATTGGTAAATGTGACCATTTGTAGGATTTTGACGAAACGGGATTGGAGTTTCGACGAGCTTAACAAGCAGGAAAGGTATGTAAAGCTCTCCCATTCCTTCTCTTGGCATGTCTTAGATGTACTAGGTTTGAATTTGAACCTCGGGGACAACTCTACTCCTCGGAATCCACGTCCAAAAATACCCCTTCTTCATTCAGTAGAATTGAACTAATTATCTTTGCGATTGTTTCAACAGGTCATCTAAGTATTTAGAACTTGTACATATGAAATCCGATTATCTTATACCTCTCATAAATGACATTACAAGGTTTAATATGTGCCGTTCGGGTACGCCACCTTACTTAACCCGAGGCGGACCCACTATTTCCGAACTTTGTGTTGATATTCCGTTTGATCTTCTTTAAACTAAAAACTAAGGGAAACTTTTAACTATTTTTCTAAGTTCTAAAGAATAACTACTATAATTATTTTAATGAGTCTTATGACCTACTTTGAGATTTGAAACTGCTTCCGAAAGACTTATGTTTCGACTATTGCCAAACGTTCACTATAAGGTCTGCCATTTGAGTCACGCTATCGAGCCTCTGTATATGTTTTACATTTTGATATACACATATGATCCCTAAAGTTCTGTTTCAAAAAGAATCCACCGCGGTCATTAAAAGGTATGCGCTACGCTTCGTCTGGACCCCTTTTCTCTTGATATGTCATTTGATTATTCCGTCGATCTCTCGTATATGTTGTACGTCTTATATTGCATTTAGTTTCTCACTACTCCGCTCGTGGATGCCTCAATGCTTCCTTCACCGAGCCGGGCCGGGATATGTTATCACGCGTGTTCCGCATTGTTCGCCGTGCCTCGGTGTGAGGGGGCGGTATATATGTACATGGGTTGTGGAGTATGATGTGCCATGTACACACTCGATCCGATATGATATGATATGGCCATTTGATATGCTATGATATGTGCACATTTCGATATGATCGATTTGTTGTGGCGCCCGCCGGGGGCGACCACTTTTCGTTTGCCGAGTCCCATGATGAGGGCCGGCTATGGCATGTTTTCTACTATGCATCCGTTTATGTTTTATGAGTAAGCATTTCGATATTCCGGTTATTACATTCATGTTACGTATCCTCTCGTTCGCCCGTTATGATTCTGTTTTTCGTATTTTATGCTTTATATACTCAGTACATTTTTCGTACTGACCCCCGTTCTTCGGGGGCTGCGTTTCATGCCACGCAGGTACACCCAGATGGAAAGAAGACATTGTAGAAGATGCTTCAGCGGAGTTGGCAAGCTCCAATTATCCCTGGAGTGCTGCCGAGTCAGAGCCTATGCGATATGTCTTCTGATTATCTGTTAGAGACTTTGCAGACAGAGTGTGGGTTCTGGATGTCAGTTCTGTAGGCGGCTCCACCAGCCGTCATGTCATTCTGTGTTATGCCATAATTTTCATATGATTACATATTCTGTCGATTTGTACACTACAAAGATATTTCCAGAACATTTGTTGTATTTGTCATTTTTGTCGATTAATAGTCCGAGAAATTCATGTATGTAATAAGAGTCGGTGGGTTCGCTCGGCTCCGAATGTGGGGTCGGGTGCCCATCACACTAGAAAAATCGGGGTGTGACAAAGTGGTATCGAGCAGCAGTGTCCGTCCTAGGGGTTGTACGCAAAGTCGTGTCCGGTAGAGTCCTGTTTATGGTGTGAAGCGCGCCACATCTATAAACAGGGGGCTACGGGGCATTTAGGGATTGTTGACCTTCTTTCTGTCTTAGATCGTGCGATAGAGCCAAGTCATAGGAGAATGAAATTCCCATATGAGGGCTTTATAGACGATGGAGGGAAGTAAGCGATGACATGAAAGTTACAGAAGTGAATTTTGAAATATTTGTTCTACTATCCGAAATTGGAAGTTTTGAATGGCGGGAATGTGTTACATAACTACGTGTTCTGTGAGGTGTCGCCCGTATTTGCTATGTACAGGGTTTGAACAGCAAGAATGCTAAAAGAGATTCCGCTGAAAGTGTTAATTAGAATATTTAGTCAGATATGCTAAAAAGGGGAAAAGGAAATAGTGTAAGTAGATAATGGATGAGATGCGAGGTTCAGAAGTGTTATGGGATGGGGTATGGTACGAAAAATGAGTATAGGAAAGACAGTTAATAGTTTGAAAGATTGAGACGAATGACATTCGATGCTTAGTAGCAACCAAGTCTGTTGGCGGATTTAGAGATAACCGACAATTGAATTTTGTGGAAAGTTATTATGTAGGAATGGTGGGTGAAGATTTAAACAGGACAATACCCGAAATAGCTATAAGTAATGACGACGAGGATATATTTGTTACTATTGAGAAACTGGAAATCGTGGACGAAAGATGCAAATTGTGGAATACGAAGGGTAAAACGGTAAATGTGGAAAATAGGACGTGTTATGGAAACATCTCGAAATCTGTAAAGACTTCGATCTGCCCCAGATTATGTAGTAAAGGTCATGTGACCAAGTGGATGCGATTATCGGCATTAAAGCATCGTATTTCACCCGAGTTTCGGGGTTAAGCGTGCTAGGACCGAGCAATTCTGGGATGGGTGACCCCCCTGGGAAGTGCACTCAGGACTCCATAAATGTAAGTGTATGAAATGAATGGGAAATTAAGACAGCCAAGGGAATTAGAATATGTGGAGTAACTAGAAAGCTTAATAAGGATGGCCACGAAGATAAGTAAAGCCTAATGGCGAAGTGGCCAAATACAGGATGTGAATTACGTGACTAGAATGCACGGGAAAAGTGTGAACATAAAAGTGAGCTATTGAATGTACGAAAGAGACTTATCAAGTTCTGTAGGAAAGTATGGGATCCATATTATAGGTTGACGAAAATAACAATGAGAACGAAGAGAAGGACTACCGTGCTATGATGAATTAAGCTTTAGGAAAGACTTCCCACGTCATCTATAGGAAGCACTACCCCTATTTGGGAAAAATCTTGCTTTGAAGAAAAATATATGAGCGATCAATTCGCAATTCATCTAAATGAGCTAAAGTATGTTCCGATCATATCGTGCCTTAGAAGGAGGCCCAAATTGGCGGGCAATAATGCCCAGTAACTGAGTGTGACTATGATGAAAGAATGTAAAGCGTACGAGTAAGTAATTGCGATCTGAATAGTTTATGTGGAACTCGAGAGTAAATCTGAAGGTAAATCGTGCGAACCAAGTGCTAGGATGCCCTGTGGTGCTTGCCAGGCTCTAGTCCCTTTTTACGGTGGTTGAAGAATATTTTCTGATAACCGCTTATTAAATTGTGATCAGCCAACTAGAAATGGAATTCGTGAAAAAAAAAAATGGACAGAGACGAAGAAATGAGAAAAGAGTACTACAGAGAGCACTCAAGATGGGCATAATTAATTGACCATTAGTCCGGGATAAATGAAAGATATATAGTTATGGACGAAAGAGGTGATGCAACAAAAGGTCAAAAGATAAGATCACTACTAAGATGAAGTTAGTATGATTTCGGGTAAGACCGTAAGTTAATAATGAGTATATGGAAAGAGTGAGAGAATGTGAAGCATAAGGAAATATGACATATTATGTATATATGACCTCATCGTGGAAGTAGCGAAAATTATAAGAAACAAGAATTGAGAATTGGTGAAACGACTGATATATTGAAAATTTATTGGGAAAAGTAGTTGGTACCTATCTTAAGGAAAAAGAATGGTATCGTCAGAAAGCTTGGAATATTTACCGTCCAACTATAAGTGTTACGAAATGAAGAATCTGAGACGATTCGACGCAGTAACTAACTTTTGACGGGAATAAATGCAATATGATTTAAATATGTTGTGGTTATAATGACGCTATTCGAGTACTAATCGTCGAGTCAGATTTTGTACAAGATATTGAGAATTCCTATTGCCCATGAGCGCGTTAGAATTTTATACGGGGTAAATTAAGTTATAGAAGGTATGAAAGCTAAGTGGGTGTGGTATGGTATGCAAAATGTATTCGGAAAGAATCTGTGAGTTTGAAAACTTTGAATGGAGACAAGGGATAGAATGTGAATAGACAATGATATAGGAGCACCCTAAAGGGGGAAGCGGACGGTAGAAATGCGAAGGTAAGATGAAACCAGCGACATCATAGTTCATTTAGTATGAATGCTTGAATTGTCCGCGAGATCCTATCTTTCGAAACCGTTGGTGTAATCTGAAACCGACAACAAACAAACGGAACCTAAGACGACAATTAAAGTGGTACTAGGGATTGTCGGTGAAGGTTGTGAGCAATATGACTCCAGGTAGTAGATGCTTGTAGAAAGAGAAAGGAATACGACGAAATAGAATTAGCGCATTTTGGCGCCAATGAGATATGTAAGGTCGGGTGGATCAACAAGGGAGATTATGTCTGAAATTAAAAATATTGTATACGAATTATGCGAGGACGGTTATGTAACTCACGAACAATTGCATGTTAAGCAAGCCAAGTGAGTACATAACGGATAAGAAATGTAAGGATCCAATACCAACAGTATGGTTATGATATTTTGAATGCGATATGGAAAATGCAGAGATGGTCTAGACCATGTTACCAAAATGAAATTGGTACTAAAAGTAAGCGGAACCTGACCAGGACTAATTAAAGATTTCCCCCGATACGGATTATAAGACGAAGGGAAAAGATAAGGAACAATCTAAAGGTTAGTAAGGCGATGCTAAGGCATTTCATGGATTAACTTGCGTATGTTACATACTCTCGCAGAGATTACAATCTAATCAGTGACAGTGAAGATTAAGAACAGGATCGCAGAAAAAGGGAAACGAAAAAGTTTGAACCAAAAACAACGGTGTGATATGAAATGAATGCCAAAAACATGACAGATGAAATTAAGAAAACTATGAAATGGCTAAGCAGGGTTATCGGAATTATGTAAGATCATACCTCAAGAAGGTAGTGAGGTTTCATAAGGACTTACATTTGCTGTGTCGAACAGAATACCTGGTATATGGTTAACCCTGGAAATCCGTCCGAAAGAATTGAGAATATAAGTAAGTCTTAAACCAACATCTGCTCTTGAACTGACGGACAGGCTAAGGGTGTTATTGAAACGTTAATAATAAGTTGCGAACTTGTGTCATTGCTTTCTGAGGCAGTGAAAATAAACACTTGCCATTTATTGAGGTTATTGATAATAACAGCATCCGGAAGACACTGTATAAAGCTCTGTATGGCTAGAGGTGTACGTCATTAACCGACTAGTTTAATAACGACAAGGTTAAATTACGTAGTCTGAACATAATCCATCAAGCAGTCAATAATGTGAAGTTTATTCGGAGACGGTCATTAGCGACTTAGAACTGACAGAAATCATATACCGGTGACCGTTGTCGACGTTTAGAACTCCGGATTGGTAACAGGATATTTTTGAAAATATCACAAATCACCCATGAGAGGTGTTATGAGGGAAACATAGCCGAGATGTCTTGGATTCTATCGGATCATTCGTGAAGTAGACAAGGTTCTCTATGAATCGGGCTTACTATCTAATTGAGAAGCGGTGAGTCTAGTGTTCCGTATGCCTATGCTTCGCAAATACATTGTGCCCCTATAATATTCGCCGTAGAGGGGCATTCGAGGAATAGAAGAGCTGCCCTACGAGAAACGGCCGATAGCGATCCTAATTGGCAGGAAAGAAAAACCGTGTGATAAGGATGTGACTCCCATTAAGGTACTGTTTGGCGAAAGAGTGGTAAAGCAACGGTGACTTAAGAAACTCCAGGTGAAATGAAAAAGAAGTACCCCCATTTGGTTCCTGTACCTACAGACAATCAGAATTCTTTATTTGATAATGTTGATTAACGCATGAGTTGTGTGCAATAACCGTAAGAAGGGAACTTCCCCGGAAATATTTGTAAGCCCCTATAAGGCTAATTTAACATTCGAGGACGAATGTTCTAAAGGGGGGAAGGATGTTATACCCCGCACTTTGCACGTTCGGATATTTTGAGATGGTTGCGATAAGCCAAGCACAAGTGTTATAACTTGTATTTTGAATACTTGGATATTCTAAGATAATTGTAGTAGGTTGAGGACGATGCCATGTTTTGGTCTTGCTTGATGTAAGTTGGTTATGAAAGTTTCGGATGTGGAAATATTAGAAAAGGCCAAGGGTAAATTTGGAATTGTGAAAAGATTAATTTTCATGAATTAAAAAAAAAAAGGAAGGAAAAAGAAGAAAGAATATGGAAAATTAGGGGGCATGTGCCATGCACATGACCACTTAATATATATAGAGCACATGGAAGAATTTATTCTTCATATGCTCATTTAGATGGTTCAAGAAAAATTGAGAAAGAAGAAAGAAAGAAAGAAGGAGAAAAGAAGATAGGCCATTCGGCCATTGAAGAGGAAAGAAGGAACCTTTGAAAACTTGTCTCAAAAATTAATTTCTTGTTGTATTCCTACTAATTCAAGGCTCCTCTACAACGTGGTGTAATTATTTCGGAAGGAAGAGCACTTGTTTCATCAATTTAATACCTTGGCCAAGTGAAGAACTTTGGAAGAAAAGGTAAGATTTAATTCCCTTCCATGTGTTATGAAGCCTTTGTTTATGTTGTAGTACGTAGGAATGGATAGAACTCATGGAATTATGGAAGTTTGTATGGCATTTGTGTGTATATGTGTGGCCGTGTATATGTATTCATATATAGATGAAGTGGGTTGGATTTTATGTTGTATTCTAGTCGTGGTTATTGTGGCATTTACATTGGAAATGAAAGTTGAACAAAAATTGGACGAAGTTGGAAAAATGCAAGTTGGCCGTGAGTTATGTAGGTGATGAACCAATGCCGAATTTATTTTGTTTAGTATGTTAGTTGCGTTGTTGTGATCGTTATAGCGTAAATAAAGGTTTAACGATTTAAGTTTGGCATTAGAATTGCATATATGTTGTTATAAGAAGATATGTGTTCTAACATAGTTGTGATGTAATTATGGAAATGAATTGTTTAGGTGTTAGTTATGATTGTTGTTAATGAAGTTGGAAGATGATAATGTGTTATGAATATGGTTGTCGAAGAATGGAAGTTTTGGATGAGTTATGGTTTTCGGTGGAAAGTTTGTATATTTTGCGAATAAAATGTGAAATCATATGTAATGCCTCCAATCGATGTTGGAATAATCTTGGTAAGTAATGAGTATGAAAATATTGATATTGGTTTGGAAATATGAAGTTAGTTTGGAAGTTGTCACTTTATGTGGAAAGATGACTACTTATGTTAGTATGTGATTCTAGTCAATTTTTGATGTTGTTGTGGTTGTTGTTGTTGACAATTGAGCCGAGTTAAATTCTCGGGGTGTCATATTTATAGGGGAGGTGCTGCCGAAATTTCGGTAGGCAAATACTAACCAAAGTTGAATTTTGAACCTCATGAATAGTAATTGGTAAATGTGACCATTTGTAGGATTTTGACGAAACGGGATTGGAGTTTCGACGAGCTTAACAAGCGGGAAAGGTATGTAAAGCTCTCCCATTCCTTCTCTTGGCATGTCTTAGATGTACTAGGTTTGAATTTGAACCTCGGGGACAACTCTACTCCTCGGAATCCACGTCCAAAAATACCCCTTCTTCATTCAAAAGTAGAATTGAACTAATTATCTTTGCGATTGTTTCAACAGGTCATCTAAGTATTTAGAACTTGTACATATGAAATCCGATTATCTTATACCTCTCATAAATGACATTACAAGGTTTAATATGTGCCGTTCGGGTACGCCACCTTACTTAACCCGAGGCGGACCCACTATTTCCGAACTTTGTGTTGATATTCCGTTTGATCTTCTTTAAACTAAAAACTAAGGGAAACTTTTAACTATTTTTCTAAGTTCTAAAGAATAACTACTATAATTATTTTAATGAGTCTTATGACCTACTTTGAGATTTGAAGTGCTTCCGAAAGACTTATGTTTCGACTATTGCCAAACGTTCACTATAAGGTCTGCCATTTGAGTCACGCTATCGAGCCTCTGTATATGTTTTACATTTTGATATACACATATGATCCCTAAAGTTCTGTTTCAAAAAGAATCCACCGCGGTCATTAAAAGGTATGCGCTACGCTTCGTCCGGACCCCTTTCTCTTGATATGTCATTTGATTATTCCGTCTGATCTCTGTATATGTTGTACGTCTTATATTGCATTTAGTTTCTCACTACTCCGCTCGTGGATGCCTCAATGCTTCCTTCACTGAGCCCGGGCCAGGATATGTTATCACGCGTGTTCCCCGCATTGTTCGCCGTGCCTCGGTGTGAGGGGGCGGTATATATGTACATGGGTTGTGGAGTATGATGTGCCATGTACACACTCGATCGATATGATATGATATGGCCATTTGATATGCTATGATATGTGCACATTCGATATGATCGATCCGTTGTGGCGCCGGCGTCGTGGGGGGCGACCACTTTCGTTTGCCGAGTCCCATGATGAGGCCGGCTATGGCATGTTTTCTACTATGCATCTGTTTATGTTTTATGAGTAAGCATTTCTGATATTCCGGTTATTACATTCATGTTCTGTATCCTCTGTTCAGTTCTGATTCTGTTTTTCGTATTTTATGCTTTATATACTCAGTACATTTTTCGTACTGACCCCCTGTTCTTCGGGGGCTGCGTTTCATGCCACGCAGGTACACCCAGATGTAAAGAAGACATTGTAGAAGATGCTTCAGCGGAGTTGGCAAGCTCCAATTATCCCTGGAGTGCTGCCGAGTCAGAGCCTATGCGATATGTCTTCTGATTATCTGTTAGAGACTTTGCGGACGAGTGTGGGTTACGGATGTCGGTTACGTAGGCGGCTCCACCGGCCGTCATGTCATTTCGTGTTATGCCATAATTTTCATATGATTACATATTCGTCGATTTGTACACTACAAAGATATTTCCGAACATTTGTTGTATTTGTCATTTTTGTCGATTAATAGTCCGAGAAATTCATGTATGTAATAAGAGTCGGTGGGGGATATGTATACGAGTGTCCAGCTCGGGCACTAGTCACGGCCTACGGGGTTGGGTCGTGATAATTGCTCGCTACTCTGCTCGTGCACGCTGTTATTGTATCTTTCACCGAGTCCCCTGATGGGCCGGGTATGTATTCGTGCACAGTTTCACTGCATTGTCCACCGAGTCCCTCACTAGAGGGCCTGGTACGGTATATTTATATGATAATATGATGATATGATTATGGCACCGAGTCCCATGATGGGCCGGGTATGGTATACGTGTACACGACTTTGTTCACCGAGTCCCATAATGGGCCGAGTATGGTATATGATAATGATATGCATGATTTCATTTCGTAAGGCACAGGTACAGTGATTTCGTGATTATCATACTAGTCTCCTGAAATCTCTACTTCCGTTATGATCTTCTTTATTGTATTTCATGCTTTATATACTCAGTACATATCTCGTACTGACCCCCTTTCTTCGGGGGGCTGCGTTTCATGCCCGCAGGTGCAGATACTCGCTTTGGTGATTCCTCCAGCTTAGGACTTCTACTCAGCTGTCTTGGAGTGCCCCATTGTTCCGGAGCCAAGACTTTTGGTACAGATCCTTTTTGATGTATATACATGTTTATCCGGGGGTACGGCGGGGCCCGTCACGTCATATTTTACTATTGATACTCTTAGGTCCGTAGACATATGTGTGGGTTGTATATAGATGTTGTTCCAATTTGTGTCAATATGACTTATTTTGGGACGTTCCCGTACGTAGTGGCAGCCTTATCGGCTTGCGTATATATATTTTGGGATGTTGTATGTAGTGGCAGCCTTGTCGACTTGCGTATATATTTGGGATGTTCCCATACGTTATGGCAGCCTTGTCGGCTCGTGTATTATGTTATCTTTGATTGGTTGTGACTCCTCAGGAGACAGGTTACCTATATATATATAAATGTGACAGTTCTGAGACAACGTATTGTTTTTGCAAGCCTCTATATCATGTTTAGTTTCAGTTTGATTATATCTAACAGGTACGTATACGAGTATCCAACTCGGGCACTAGTCACGGCCTACGGGGTTGGGTCGTGACAAAAGTGGTATCAGAGCAGTTCATCCTCGGAGTGTCTACAGACCGTGTCTAGTAGAGTCTTGTTTATCGGAGTGTTGTGCACCACATCTATAAACAGGAAGTTACAGGACATTTAAGATATTACCTTTCTTTCACATCTAAGATCGTGCGATAGAGCCAAGACATTGGAAATGAGATTTCTTATACTAACCCTTGATTTCAGCAGAAGAACGACATCGACAGAAGAAAGTGAATGATGATATTGGAAGTTACCAAGTACACAGGTAAGCAATGGTATGAAAGATATATGTCGGGCGAGGTATTTGAAGTACGATTGAAATGTAAAGTTGAAGATTGAAAGGGGAAGTAAACAGGAAAGTATAACAGGTGCAGTTCGAGTTGGACATACGAGGTAAGTTCATCATTTTCATACTGTTGTTGATATTGGGAGCCCTGTGTGGCTGTGATATGATACGATATAAACATATATATGTTGGCCCTGTGAGGCATTGTTGGTATTTCCTGCGTGCAGGTTTTGAGATAGTGAGAAATACAGAGGAAACTCTACCAAAATTTTCCTAGAAATAAAAAAAGAATGAGATATAGGTTTGTAATACGTCTTGAGAGGTCGTGCCAATAGTAATGATAGGATTTGACTAAGTTGCGAGAATGGCTGACCTCGAGAAATAAGTTAACTGCTGAATTGATGGTAATAGTAATTAGGAGATCGATATCGATATGGTAAAAAGAAATTGGAAAGGGCTTGTGATACTAAGAGATGATTTAGAAAAGGCTGGCAAATCATGATAGAGTGTTATATTAAGGTACCGATTGAATTGATAAGCAGGGATAAATCATGACGAGTTACAGTTAAAAGAAGTAATAGTATGATTAAGACAAGAGTGCAGAGGAAAAAGAATTGTGACGGATATGAATGTATTGATAAGACGACTTGTGAGATATTAAGGATAAGATCATAGTAAGAACGTGAATAAGGTTTGTTACACATTTGAATATTCCGAGTTAATGGCGGGAAGTTAAAGACAAGACCATTTTCGACTTTGTTTTAAGACGTAAGTCGTTTATAAATTATGTTGGAAGGAGACATTATGGAAAGTTAAGAGTTCATGAAATTAAAGGTTGAGGTGGAGTGGGCCATAGGGCCACATGTTTTATTATTTATGGAGGTATAAGGTGATAATTTAATCATCTTTGTCATTTTCATGCAAGAAGTTTGAAGAAACTTGGAGGGAAAGAAAAGGAAATTTCTAGAGAATTGGAGAGAAAAAAAAACAAAACAAAAGAGTTATAAGGGGCCATGTGGCCGGCCACCTAGGGGTGGGCCATGGCCACATGGATGGCCATAATATGTAAAATAAAAGATGACTTGGTCATCTTATTCTTCATCTTTTCACTTGAGAGAAAAATCAAGAAACTTTGAGAGAGAGAGAGAAGAAGACATACGGCCATGGCTGGCCAGTTTTGGCCATGGAATTTTGATGAAGAAAAATTATTTTCTTCCATGTTTTCCACTCTTTGGAAGGTGCTAAACAACATGAAGTAGTTGTTGAATCAAGCAAAGTTCTTGTTCTAGCAAACCTTGCCATAGCCGAATGAAAAAGGAGAAGGAAGAAGGTGAGGTTCTATCCTCTTTTACATGTTTTATGGATGTTTTGGACATGTTATAATGCATGGAAATGGATAAAAATCATGAAGCTTGGGCATGTTGAATGTTGGCCGTGTGTATGTGGTTTGATGCAAGTATGATGAGCAATTTTATTTAGTGTAATCTAGCATGTTTGTGTGTTGTTGTAGTGTGTAGATAATGAATGAGACTCATGGAATTATACATAGTGATGTTGTGGCCGTATGGACTGATTTGGTATGACAAGGAATGGACAAATTTTATGTAGTATGTTAGTTGTTGTTTGTTGTGGATTATGTGATGAAAATGAAGGTTCGATGATCTAAATTGAAGACAAAAGTGTTGTGGGCTGATTTGGGACATAATGAGATTGTAACATGATTTCTTGTATTGATGAAAATGATCTTGCTAACATATAAGATTGTTGATATAGTTTATGAATTTGAAAGAAAGATATATGTTGTTATATTCTTTGAGTTGGAAGGTGTTGGATGGATGAATATATTGATTGAATGTTGCTAGTAAAATTGTTGGCATTGTTGTTGTTGTTGTGGCCGAGTTCCATTCTCGGGTTGTTGTTGTTAAATTGGGCCGAGCCATATTCTCGGGATGGCACATTTACAGGGGAAATGCTGCCAAAATTTCTGTAGACAAATGTGAATTCAAGGTTGAACTTCTAAAAGACTCTAATCAAAGTTGGGTAAATGTGACCAATTTGTAGATTTTGGCGGATTTGCAACGCGAATTTGGAGAGGCTAAGGAGTGGCAAAAGGTATGTAAGACTTCACTTTCCTTCCTTGGCATGTCCTAGATATAGTAGGCTTGAACACGGGCCTCGGGGACAATTCCTTTCCCGAAATCCGAGATTGAAATTAACTACTATTCATTCGGTGAAATTGAATTAGAACTTGCGCGAAATGTTGGAAAAACTTTCTAAGCGTCCGAACCTACACAAATAGGACCCGAATACTCTAAGACCCTCCCAAGTGACGCCATGAACTCGTAATATACGTAAATTTGATACGCCGCCTCGTTTGACTCGAGGTGGGCCCACTATTCCCGAATTCTCTCCTATTGTTCCATTTAGCTTACTTTCATTCTATAATGTAAGGAAACTTTTGGACATCTTCTCGACTACTAAATAAGAATTGTTTTAATTAAACCCTTAACCCCAATGCATGATTTTCTTTTCTAAAAGTTTACAAATGTTTTCCAAAATATTCTTTTTCTTCAAAAACCCAGTTTTACAATATTGAAAGTCTTAATGACTAAAGCAATGACTATGATTCTACGATGCCTATGCTCCTATGAACACTATGATCCCATGACGACTACGATCCTATGAAGACTGTGATCCTATGACTACTATGATTCTATGATACCTATGATTCTATGGTGACTATGATTCCCGTTACCTATGATTCTACGATGTCAGCTATGCCATGTCTATAACCCGATATGCTATGACACGTTCCATGTTGATAGTCTCGCCTTATAACTATCGTCCCTTCAAGGTGAGACAAAGCGACCATGATTACTCCATAAAGCGATCGGAGGGTTCCGACCTTACGTCACTCCGATAAGTACCTGATTTCTCTTGGGCTCCCCTGCATGCTATGATATATATATATATATATGTGTATAAAAATGTATTTGGGGAAAACTGGGAAAAAGGGCAGAGCGCTATGAGCGCTGGGCTATACTCACGGTGCATGTATCCGTACTTGACTTGATATCATCCCGGACGCGGGATGCCCGGACGCGGGAATTATACTATGTGGGCGATATATATTCGGTACTATGATATACTATGCTATGCCGATATATTCGGTACTATGATATACTATGCTATGCTATGATACTATGATATACTATGATATACTATGCTATGCTATGATACTATGATATACTATGCTATGCTATGATGCATTATGATACGATATAAATTCTATTCTCTATGCCTATGAAAAGAAATGTTTTGTTTTCAAAAAAGGACAACAAGCATGCATGATATCCGCCCTGAAAAGGGTGTTCCTATGCACAGGTTATTTTCTTGATCTCACGATACGATATCCTGTTTTTATTCATGTTTATATTCCTTACTATGTTATTATTCGTGTCTTACATACTCAGTACATTGCTCGTATGCGACCCCTCTTCTTCGGGGGGCTGCGTTTCATGCCGCGCGTGTAAACCCGACGACGAGGTAAAGCTAGCATAGAAGATGTCCGGCGGAATTGGTAGGCTCCACTTGTCCAGAGTGCGCCGAGTCACAAGTATAGGTGTGCCATGACGATATGCTCGAGTTAGAGACTTTGCGACGAGTCGTGGGTTCCGGAGTCGATGCGTACTACGATACAAGTTCTGTATAGTTACATATTTTATTTGATTCTAAGCAACAAAGGAATATTTCAGCAGTCTTGTTATGTATACTTGACATAGAGATTTCAAAAAAAAAAATGGTACGTAGAAAGAGTCAGTGGGTTCGCTCGGCTTCGGTTACGGGGTCGGGTGCCCATCACACCCTAGTGAGATCGGGGTGTGACAAAGTGGTATCAGAGCAGGTCGGTCCAAGGGTTGTCTGCAAAGTCGTGTCCGGTAGAGTCCTGTTTATGGGTGTGAAGCCGGCCACATCTATAGACAGGAGGCTACGGGGCATTTAGGAATTGTTTACCTTCTTTCTGTCCTGTGATCGTGCGATAGAGCCAAGTCATAGGAAACAAGATTCCTTATGCTAATCGTCGATTACCGTAGGCGCCCAGTATCGGCGGAAAGAGGCAAGAAATGGTATGGAAGGCAAAAGAGTTGAGACTGGGTGAATATATTTGTCCTGTCACGTGGAGTTGGGCGCCAAACGGGGAAATAGCCATACATGCGGGCGGAAGGTGAACCTCGGGGAAAAAGGGCAAGGCGGTCATTGTAAAAGAAAGGACGTATTACGAGACCATCTCGGAAATTGTAAAGCTTTGGTTGGCTTCAGATCGAGTAGTAAAGGCCATGTGAAAAAGTGGGCGTGAAAATATCGACATTAAGGCACCGAATTCCAGTGAAGTTTTTGGGTTAAGCGTGCCCAGGTGGGAGCAATTCTAGGATGGGTGACCCCCTGGGAAGTTTATAAGAAATTCTACATATTCGAACATCAGAGACAACAGGGGTGGAGCAACCTAAGGGAAACTAGAGTGTATGGAATAATTGGAGATCATAAGAAGACGCGTAGGACAAGGCGGACTTGCTCGGCGAAAAGACGGGGAAGTACATCATAGCCCTAGAATTAGGATAGGCTTGAACAGTGTTTGGACGTATTTTGTGGGCTAGTTAATAGTAATTATACATATGTATATGAAGGTGTAGAATATCCCAAATATGATTGTATCGGTGGACATGTAAATCCCAGCAACCGAAGTTACGGTATGAAAGGCACTAATCGAGTAAGGTGGGAGTTCGAAAGACAGCAAGAGTAAATGGTACAAGTGTTGTAAAGTAAGCTATTGTTACTCCACTATAGATTAAGATTGGGAATGAGGATATGAGACGAAGCATAAATGGATAATGGTATAGGTGCGCCCCAAAAGGGGGGAAGCAGGTGAGAGAAATGTAGGGATGAGATAAAGACAGTGTTTGATATGAACACTTGAGCTATTGAGGAGACCCCTTTACTGAAGTGAATTAGTAAGGACGGGGGAAACCAACAATTAGTAGATAGAAGTTCGGATAGCTTAAGAGCTAATAGGAAGGATGGAAATGGCCTTGAAAAGGGAGCTCCCCCGACGTGCTTATGAGACTCCGGACGACTAATTGAACATTCGAGGACGAATGTTCTAAAGGGGGGAAGGATGTTACACCTCGCACTTTTGCACATTTGAATATTCCGAGTTAATGGCGGGAAGTTAAAGACAAGACCATTTTCGACTTTGTTTTAAGACGTAAGTCGTTTATAAATTATGTTGGAAGGAGACATTATGGAAAGTTAAGAGTTCATGAAATTAAAGGTTGAGGTGGAGTGGGCCATAGGGCCACATGTTTTATTATTTATGGAGGTATAAGGTGATAATTTAATCATCTTTGTCATTTTCATGCAAGAAGTTTGAAGAAACTTGGAGGGAAAGAAAAGGAAATTTCTAGAGAATTGGAGAGAAAAAAAAAACAAAACAAAAGAGTTATAAGGGGCCATGTGGCCGGCCACCTAGGGGTGGGCCATGGCCACATGGATGGCCATAATATGTAAAATAAAAGATGACTTGGTCATCTTATTCTTCATCTTTTCACTTGAGAGAAAAATCAAGAAACTTTGAGAGAGAGAGAGAAGAAGACATACGGCCATGGCTGGCCAGTTTTGGCCATGGAATTTTGATGATGAAGAAAAATTATTTTCTTCCATGTTTTCCACTCTTTGGAAGGTGCTAAACAACATGAAGTAGTTGTTGAATCAAGCAAAGTTCTTGTTCTAGCAAACCTTGCCATAGCCGAATGAAAAAGGAGAAGGAAGAAGGTGAGGTTCTATCCTCTTTTACATGTTTTATGGATGTTTTGGACATGTTATAATGCATGGAAATGGATAAAAATCATGAAGCTTGGGCATGTTGAATGTTGGCCGTGTGTATGTGGTTTGATGCAAGTATGATGAGCAATTTTATTTAGTGTAATCTAGCATGTTTGTGTGTTGTTGTAGTGTGTAGATAATGAATGAGACTCATGGAATTATACATAGTGATGTTGTGGCCGTATGGACTGATTTGGTATGACAAGGAATGGACAAATTTTATGTAGTATGTTAGTTGTTGTTTGTTGTGGATTATGTGATGAAAATGAAGGTTCGATGATCTAAATTGAAGACAAAAGTGTTGTGGGCTGATTTGGGACATAATGAGATTGTAACATGATTTCTTGTATTGATGAAAATGATCTTGCTAACATATAAGATTGTTGATATAGTTTATGAATTTGAAAGAAAGATATATGTTGTTATATTCTTTGAGTTGGAAGGTGTTGGATGGATGAATATATTGATTGAATGTTGCTAGTAAAATTGTTGGCATTGTTGTTGTTGTTGTGGCCGAGTTCCATTCTCGGGTTGTTGTTGTTAAATTGGGCCGAGCCATATTCTCGGGATGGCACATTTACGGGGAAATGCTGCCAAAATTTCGTAGACAAATGTGAATTCAAGGTTGAACTTCTAAAAGACTCTAATCAAAGTTGGGTAAATGTGACCAATTTGTAGATTTTGGCGGATTTGCAACGCGAATTTGGAGAGGTGAAGGAGTGGCAAAAGGTATGTAAGACTTCACTTTCCTTCCTTGGCATGTCCTAGATATAGTAGGCTTGAACACGGGCCTCGGGGACAATTCCTTTCCAGAAATCCGAGATTGAAATTAACTACTATTCATTCAGTGAAATTGAATTAGAACTTGCGCGAAATGTTGGAAAAACTTTCTAAGCGTCCAGAACCTACACAAATAGGACCCGAATACTCTAAGACCCTCCCAAGTGACGCCATGAACGGTAATATACGTAAATTTGATACGCCGCCTCGTTTGACTCGAGGTGGGCCCACTATTCCCGAATTCTCTCCTATTGTTCCATTTAGCTTACTTTCATTCTATAATGTAAGGAAACTTTTGGACATCTTCTCGACTACTAAATAAGAATTGTTTTAATTAAACCCTTAACCCCAATGCATGATTTTCTTTTCTAAAAGTTTACAAATGTTTTCCAAAATATTCTTTTTCTTCAAAAACCCGGTTTTACAATATTGAAAGTCTTAATGACTAAAGCAATGACTATGATTCTACGATGCCTATGCTCCTATGAACACTATGATCCCATGACGACTACGATCCTATGAAGACTGTGATCCTATGACTACTATGATTCTATGATACCTATGATTCTATGGTGACTATGATTCCCTGTTACCTATGATTCTACGATGTCAGCTATGCCATGTCTATAACCCGATATGCTATGACACGTTCCATGTTGATAGTCTCGCCTTATAACTATCGTCCCTTCAAGGTGAGACAAAGCGACCATGATTACTCCATAAAGCGATCGGAGGGTTCCGACCTTACGTCACTCCGATAAGTACCTGATTTCTCTTGGGCTCCCCCCCGCATGCTATGATATATATATATATATATGTGTATAAAAATGTATTTGGGGAAAAGCGGGAAAAAAGGCGAGAGCGCTATGAGCGCCGGGCTATACTCACGGTGCATGTATCCGTACTTGACTTGATATCATCCCGGACGCGGGATGCCGGACGCGGGAATTATACTATGTGGGATATACGGCTATGATACGATATATTCGGTACTATGATATACTATGCTATGCTATGATACTATGATATACTATGCTATGCTATGATACTATGATATACTATGCTATGCTATGATGCATTATGATACGATATAAATTCTATTCTCTATGCCTATGAAAAGAAATGTTTTGTTTTCAAAAAAGGACAACAAGCATGCATGATATCCGCATACGAAAAGGGTGTTCCTATGCACAGGTTATTTTCTTGATCTCACGATACGATATCCTGTTTTTATTCATGTTTATATTCCTTACTATGTTATTATTCGTGTCTTACATACTCAGTACATTGCTCGTACTGACCCCTCTTCTTCGGGGGGCTGCGTTTCATGCCGCGCAGGTAAACCCAGACGAGGTAAAGCTAGCATAGAAGATGTCCAGCGGAATTGGTAGGCTCCACTTGTCCAGGAGTGCTGCCGAGTCACAGTATAGGTGTGCCATGACGATATGCTCAGAGTTAGAGACTTTGCAGACAGAGTCGTGGGTTCCAGGAGTCAGTCTGTACTACGATACAAGTTCTGTATAGTTACATATTTTATTTGATTCTAAGCAACAAAGGAATATTTCAGATAGTCTTGTTATGTATACTTGACATAGAGATTTCAAAAAAAAATGGTACGTAGAAAGAGTCGGTGGGTTCGCTCGGCTTCGGTTACGGGGTCTAAGGCACCGAATTCCGGTGAAGTTTTTGGGTTAAGCGTGCCCGGTGGGAGCAATTCTAGGATGGGTGACCCCCCGGGAAGTTTATAAGAAATTCTACATATTCGAACATCGAGACAACGGAGAGGCCGGAGCAACCTAAGGGAAACTAGAGTGTATGGAATAATTGGAGATCATAAGAAGACGCGTAGGACAAGGCGGACTTGCTCGGCGAAAAGACGGGAAGTACATCATAGCCCTAGAATTAGGATAGGCTTGAACGGTGTTTGGACGTATTTTGTGGGCTAGTTAATAGTAATTATACATATGTATATGAAGGTGTAGA
>NW_026727738.1:0-31449 GCF_029784015.1 Lycium ferocissimum
TCCAAAAGAGATAGATTTTTAAACCAAGGAATTGAGCTCCAAGAATTTTTTCCTTTTCTTTTTTTTTTCTTCACTTGGCCGTGCCTCTCCTTATCTTTTTTTCTCTCAATTTCTTTTGATTTCTTGAAGCTTCTTTGGATAGAGGTGAAATATATATAATCCTCTTTATCATATTTAGCACATGGATTAATTAAAATCCATGGGTTTGGGCCTTATGGTGGCCGGCCAAACCCCTCTAGAATTGGGCCTCATTTTCTCTTCTTTTTTTTTCTTCATCCAAGCCCAATTGGTTAAAATCTTGTTTTGTAATCCCCGAAACTAATTTCCGAAATTCCAATTTTGCCTTCAGGCCATCTCCAATGTTCTCGTGTCGCTATTTTCCATAAGTAACAACATACACACCACATAAAGTCAAAGCATGGCCTTATTCTTACAAATCACAATTGTGTCCAAATTTTCCCGAATGTGCAAAACACGGGATATAACATTTTGACCCTTATTTATTCAATGTAATTGAATTAGGTACTTTATGTTTTGATAGAAAAATAGTTTACACATCCGTATCTTTCACAAACGGAACTAGATTGCCCTGAAACTTTCGTAGATGACTTCACAAGGCTTAATGCTCGTAATTTATGTACGCCACCCCGACTTGACCTGAAGTGGGCCCACAATTCCCGAGACCCATACATGTGCTCCATTTGACTTATTTATGTGCGATAAGTAAAGGAAACTTTTGGCTATTGTCCCGACTACTAAACGATAGTGTTTTAACTGTTTCATTAAGTTTTCTAATATACCTTGTTGTGCAATAGTGTTCCTAATATGATTATGGCTTCGGTTCTCCAAAAATGGCTTCTGAAACACGTGTAGAATGTTCTGTACTTCAAATGCTCGTAACTTCTTCATACTAAGTCGGATTGACTCGAAACCCGTTTCTGAGCTTTCAGGTCTCGGTAAGTAAACGTGTCTAATGAGTCTTAACATTGGTTTGCGTGCATATGGTCGTAAATTTTCTTATGCTAATTCGGATTAATTTGAGACGCGTTTGTAGTTCACTAATGATTTTTAAAAGAACTAGTTTTGTACAAAGAAGTAAAAAAAATTATTTTCAAACCACTCCGAAGGGAGTGCGATATTTATTATTTAGACTTTCAAAAACCACTCCGAAGGGAGTGCGATATTTTATTATTCAGACATTTTTCCAAAACCACTCAGGAAGGGGGTGTGCAATTTTTATTATTTCATTCCATTTACGACTTATGTCTACATTCCATAACGCTATTACTATTATTATTATTATTATTGTATGCCCGAAGGCTAGGATTAGTATTATGTCACTGAAGGGGCCATTGGATCGCATGCCGAATGTCGGGACCGACACCAAGGGGATTATTACCATCATTGTTATTACTATTATTATTATTATTAGGCAGCCGACTATGTCACGCATCCTAAAGTGTCGATTCATGCACTCCCCTTTCCGCTATTTCTCATGGGGCTAGGAGTTATTTTAGAAGATTATGTCGGGGCCGAGTCAAGCACTTATGTCATGATATTTGTCCGAAGGGGCCGGGATAGACGTATGTTGGACCGTAAAAATTACGGATTGCAAGGTTGGCGGGGCCATCATTTTAAAAATTTTTTCGGGACCGGCATGCCGAGGAAGGGCCCATCACGCCCCGATGGATAGTGGACGTATGTCGGGACCGACACACCCGAAGGGATTATTACTATCATTGTTATTACTATTATTATTATTATTAGGCGGAAGTACTAATTTCGCCGTCAGGAAGCGGGACTATTTTCTTTTAGACATTAAATTCATCTAAGGTGGGGCATCCTAAATTTGCTTCAAAGATTTTTTTTACTTTTCGATTCATGCTTAGAGATGCTTTACATATTAAAGTACATCTTCCGTACGGCCCTTTCTTTGTGGGGTTGATAGCAATTATATGTATACGTTTGAATGCGTATGATATCTCGCATGATTACTCCCGGACATGTGAGTCAAGTTATTTTAGAAGATGTTCAGAGATGGCGAGCTCGATTTCGGTTCGGAGTGTTGCGAGTCACACTTATGTCATGATATTTGTATATCCTAGAGACTTTGCGCTACAAAAACGGTGTCCGTGTACGAGGATAGGGTGACGGAGCGCTAAGTCGAATATATAGATGACATGTGGAGAAAATGGAGTGTGTATTTTCGATGTTGTCGGTTGGTAAAAATTACGTGATTGATCCTAAGAAGGTTTTCACAATCTGTATAAAGACGGTGATCTCTATTTTGAAAAGTTTCATGTTTTAAAAATTTTTGAAATGACGGGATAAGGAGATATGAGTTTTAATGTATCCGCCAACGTTTGGGGTTCGCTGGAGCTAGAGAAAAAGGGAGAGGAGAGTCGGGTGCCAAAATCACGCCACGATGAAGATTGAAGGGGTGTGACAAAGTGAGCTAAAAATCGCGATGTGAGGTGGACGTCCTTAGGTATGGGTTGTCATTGTTAACAAGTTTAAAGTCGTGTCCGGTAGAGTCTTGTTTATGGATGAAAACAAATGTATTTAATTTTGTGAAGCGCGCCACATTTATAAACATTAATTGGAGGCTACGGAACATATCTAGGTATTGTTGACCTTCTTTTTGTCATAGATCGTGCGATAGAGCCAAGTCATAGTAAGCCAAAACGGTAATTACATAAAAGGGTCAACCAAAAAAACGGTAATTGTTAAAGAGAAGGACGTGTTACGAAAATGTCTCGAAATCTGTAAGACTTCTACATTTGCTCCGAGATCATGTAATAAAGGCCATACGAGAACGCGGACGCAATTATATCAGCATTAAGGCACCGAATCTCACCAAGGTTTCGAGGTTAAGCGTGCTAAGGACATGGGAGGATGGGTGACTATACCTTGTCCGAGGGAAGTATGCAAGAAATTCCAAAGATTTACCCCGGCCCTCTGATAAGGGTCGGTAAGACATATATAACAAATGAAAGACCAGAATGGCCTAAGTGAAATCAGAGTATACGCAATGGTTGGAGACCATAAAAAGCCATGTAGCACGCGACTGGCTAGACTAGAGAAGAGACAGAAAGTACGTCACAGCTTTGGAATTGGGATAGGCTTGAATAGAGTTGGAAGTATTTTGTGGGCTAGTTGATAGCAATTATATGTATACGTATATGAATGCGTATGATATCTCATCCATGATTACACCAGCGGACATGTGAGTCCCAGTAACTAGCACTACGGTCGAAGGCCTCAATCGAGTAAAAGATACAAACCATTTTGGATACGGTTGGCGTATAAGGAGCCCCTTAAAAGGGGGGAGAATAGATTATCTTGGACTTAACAAGGATGAGTATGAAGAAAAAGGACAACTATAAGAAGGGATCCTCTCGGAGTATCATACTACCCCATGAGATCGCTGAACATTCGAGGACGAATGTTCTATAAGGCGGGGATATACAAATTATGAAGATGTTACACAAATTTATAATACGGAAAAAATTTCACAATTTGCGCTACAAAATCATAGACGGCGTGGTACGAGCTCGAAAAGGAGTTAAGTCAAACAAGTATTAAGGATGAATATTGGGTGATCTAAGTCTAAGAATATATACACATACGACATGTGGAGACAATATGGTGTGAATTGGTTCATAAGTTATTTAACTTCCAAAAAACCCTCGTTACGATAAGTTAAGGTGGGGCCCACACGTTGGGACCTTATAAAAGACATATGAAGAGATATATGGGTAGTACATGTGAAGTTGAGCAAATCCCTAAGAAGGACCCATAAGCCAAAATGAGTGTAAGCCCTCCAAAAGGACGATTTAAGAAAGCGTTTTCGGATGACCTGACTTGGAGGGGCAAAAATGAAATTATAACTTTGAAATTTGGGAAAACTTCCAGAAATAAAAGTTGTATATAATTGAATTAGCTTTCCAACGGTAGGTCATGGGCCTACAGGTGACATCGGGATAAGGAGATATGAGCATTTTAAGGTATGAGGGTTGGTATAATAGTTGAACAGTAAATCCGGCCCAACCCGAACTTGTCCCGTTTCATTACAATTCGGGTCAGGCCCATCACCCATGCTTTTAATTGAAATTTTCGTTAGTTCTCTCCCTCATTTTCAGACCAAGAGAACCTAGAAAACTCTAGAGAAAAAGGGGAGAGGAGAGCCTAGAGAGAAAACCAATTTTTGACCAAATCGGAGCCCCGAAAAGAATCCCGAAGCCCATGAAGAGAAAAGTGTTCTACGTCGCGTTGCCTTCGATTTGAGCTAAAAATCAACTAAAGCGATGAGGGTGGACGTTGTGGCTGTACTTAAGGTATGAATAAGGTTCCTTTTCATTGTTAACAAGTTTATTTAGAGTTTTAACGGATTAGAACGAAGAAAATAGCGCGATAAATTCGTTTGTTGGTATGGTTGGATTGTGGAATGGGGTTTGAAGAAAATTTTGGATGAAAACAAATGTATTTAACTTGTAGAATGCGGAGGATGTTGTTATTAATGTTGTTAGTGTTAATTTCGACTTCTTTATGGAAATAAAATTATTAAATAGTTATATCGAATGAATTGGTTAGTTGGAAAATTTGGAAAATAATGTGCGGGCTATTTTACGATATATGTTGGTTGAAAATGATGGTAATATATTTGGTATTGTTGTTGATGTGTTGGTTGCTGAATTGTAAATTCTGGGCTAGGCATATTGTCACGACCCAGCCCCGTAGGCCGCGACTAGCGCCCGAACTGGGCACCCTTACGTACCAGAAGCCAAAACGGTAACTTACATATTTAGGAAAAAAATTTGGGCAGAGTTTCCTCTGTTTTTCGTACTAACCAAAAATTAACCTGCACTCAGAAAATACCAGCAAAGGCCGCACAGGGCCAACATATTCATATACACATGTATAGGCGAGCCGGCAAGGCTGCCGCGGTGGATAACCGCCCAAACACATAATACATACATAGACTGTACAGATAGGACCATAACCCACTCTTTATGTCTACAGGCCTCTAACATACAGATCAGAATCAGAAGACGGGACAGGGCCCCGCCGTACCCAATAAGCATATGTACAAAGCAAACGAACAACAGAAGACATATACCAAAAATATCAGCTCCGGGTCAAATGGAGCACTCTCCAATAGCAGAACCAGTATCCTAAGCTGGTGGTGTATCTCGCAGTGCGTCTGTACCTGTGGGCATGTAACACAGCCCCCGAAGAACAGGGGGTCAGTACGGAAAATGTACCGAGTATGTGAAGCGGAACAGTAAGAAGCATAATCATAATCAGGGACATGAATATAAAAATATAACAGGCGGAGCTTTAGCTGGAATCTGAAATACAGAAGACTATACCTTGTCCGAGACCTCAGGAGACATAATGCCAAAAGATAAGCAATGCATAACAAATCACATAATGTCACATGAACATGTGTCGTACCCCGGCCCTCTGATAAGGGACTCGGTAGATGAAATCATATATAACATCATCTTATGCCAAATACGCACATAACGTGTCCCGCCCTTTATTAAGGGACTCGGTAATATAGGATCATGCATGTCGGACTCATACATATATATTATGTATACATAACGTGTCCGGCCCGTACCGCGGGTCTCGGTGGATAATAATCATGTGCCATCCGGCCGCCATCCCCGTATCATCACATCACAATCGTACAAATAACGTGTCCCGCCCGCAAGTACGAGGGACTCGGTGAATAGTGCACGTGAAACCGCACGAGAACATATCCTGGCCCGGGCTCAGTGAATAGACATATCATAACTTGCACGAACAGAGTAATGCAGAAACATATGCATATAAGTCCAGACTCAATAAACGAACCACATAAATAGTCATAATGCGTACCTTTCGAATGCCATGACGGATTATGTCAAATCAGAGTTTTTGAGACTATTCGGACGTAGCAAATATATCATGGGGCTTACAAGAGATTCAGAATGGTTGTTCTTAAGCAAACAGAACAAAACAGATGACATATCGCTTCAAGAAAATCGGACAATAATCATATATGTATATGTATGCTCTTTTGGGGACGGCACGATTACTTACTTCAAATCATGTTTCTAGAATCATAACACATGTCAAAGCATATTATGGACTCATCATATTCATCGTTCGACACGGTACCATAATCAAAAGATTTCTTTAACATTATATAGAAATAAGTCAATTAAAATCATAGTAAGAGGTCTCGGATTCTGTGGGCCCACCTCGGGTCAAGTCGAGGCGGCGGACATAAATTATGGATCATAGACTTTATGAAATCATTTATGAGCGTTAGGAACAGTCCGGGTCCATTAGGGAAGGTTTCATGCATACAAACCATTTTGACGATAATTTGTGAAGGAACAGGTTCAATTGTACTGAACAATTTGACGCTATTTTCAGTCTTATATTATGAGACGAGAGCACAATCAAGGCCCGCTTTCAAGCCTCGTATGCTCGAACATGCCAAGAAAGAATAGGGAAGGCCCCACATACCTTCGTTATGCCTTACGCTCGTCAAATCTTGATTCCCGTTTCGCCGAAAATCTGCAAATGGTCATCTTTACCAGTTACTATTCATGCAAGCTTAACATTTCAACTTTGGTTAAGTATTTGGCTACCGAAATTTCGGCAGCATTTCCCCTATAAAGATGACATCCCCGAGATTCAACTCGGCTCAATCAACCAACAACAACCCAACAACAATATCAATAACCACAATACAACACAATATAACCTATTTGGTCATTTTTCCAACATAAGGTCATAACCCTCATTCCAACTTCGCATTTCCAATTCAAATCCAATATTTTCACATTCATTACTCATCAAGTTCATTACAATACCATTCGGAGACATATCATAACATTTCTACACTATATATACAAGATATACAAATTATGCCAATTTTCCACCAAAGCCACAACTTACTCAATTCTTCCAATCTTTAACATACAAATTTATAATACATTTCCATCTTCCCAATTCATCAACATTACTCACAATTTGCACCTTAAGCACTTCATTTCCATAATTCCATAAAATCATGCTAAGACAACATAGGTTCCTACATTCCATTTCAAGGCGAACTTACATCATTTTGCCTTTATTCACATTACAAGAATCACAACAACATAACTAACATATTAAACAACATAATTCATCACCACTCCAATCTATCCATGGCTCACGGCCAACTTCAATATTTTTCAATTCAACCAAATTCATTTTACTTTCATCTCCAATATGATTTACACCATATCCATAACTAAATTGCAACATAAAATTCAACTCACACTATCTATACAATGACACACATACACGCCCTCTACATGCATGCATACTTATCATGCAAACTTCCATATTTTTATAATTTCTACTCATTCCTACATACTACAACACAAGCAAACCTTCATAGCATAACAACAAGGTATAAATTCTTACCTTTCTTCTCAATCTTCTTCACCCAAATAAGTTGTCAATATGATGAAACAAGTCCTCCTTCTTCCAAACCAACTACACCAAGTTGTTAAGGAACCTTGAATTAGTAGGATTATTACCAAACAATAATTTTTGGATCAAGATTTGGAGGGGTGGAATTTCCTTGGGCTTGGCCGAATTTCTCTTCTCTCTTCTCTTTGTCTTCCTCTTCTTTGTTTTATTTTTCTTGAATTTTCTAGACCTTTTCATGCATATATATCCCTTTACTTGATGTGTCACATGGTTGGCATGTGACCATTTAATGGGTTTGGGCCAAGGCCATTTGGCCGGCCACCCCTATGGTTGGGCTCCAATTTTTGTTCAAATTTTTCTTGGCCCAATTCGTTAAAAACTCATTTTGTAATTTCCGAAACTAATTCCCAAAATTCCAAATTTGCCCTCGGCCTTCTCCGACGTCTTACCCCAATAAATTTTCCATAGAACAACATAAACATATTGACTAGAATCAAGAAATTGACTTATAACATACAAGTCACAATTATTTCAGAATTTTCCGAACATGCGAAAATGCCGGATGTAACACATATAAACAGGGGAGATGCTGCCCAAATTTTTGTAGACAAGTGTTGATTTAAGATTGAATACTTAAAGGCTTATAATCAATGTTTGGTATCTGTGACCAATTGTAGATTTTGGGGCATTCGGAACTTGAAATTGGAGAAGCGTAAGAAGCGGAAAAGGTATGTAAAGCCTTACCTTTCCTTCTTTTTGGCATGTCCTAGACATAATAGGTTATGATACAAGCCCTCGGGGGAAACTCGGTTCCTAGAAATCGAGCCTAATTTTGACCCTTATTTATTCAATGTAATTGAATTAGGTACTTTATGTTTTGATAGAAAAATAGTTTACACATCCGTATCTTTCACAAACGGAACTAGATTGCCCGAAACTTTCGTAGATGACTTCACAAGGCTTAATGCTCGTAATTTATGTACGCCACCCCGACTTGACTCGAAGTGGGCCCACAATTCCCGAGACCCTTCGTATTGCTCCATTTGACTTATTTATGTGCGATAAGTAAAGGAAACTTTTGGCTATTGTCCCGACTACTAAACGATAGTGTTTTAACTGTTTCATTAAGTTTTCTAATATACCTTGTTGTGCAATAGTGTTCCTAATATGATTATGGCTTCGGTTCTCAAAATGGCTTCGAAACACGTGTAGAATGTTCGTACTTCAAATGCTCGTAACTTTTCATACTAAGTCGGATTGACTCGAAACCCGTTTCTGAGCTTTCAGTCTCGGTAAGTAAACGTGTCTAATGAGTCTTAACATTGGTTTGCGTGCATATGGTCGTAAATTTTCTTATGCTAATTCGGATTAATTTGAGACGCGTTTGTAGTTCACTAATGATTTTTAAAAGAACTAGTTTTGTACAAAGAAGTAAAAAAAATTATTTTCAAACCACTCGAAGGGAGTGCGATATTTTATTATTTAGACTTTCAAAAACCACTCCGAAGGGAGTGCGATATTTTATTATTCGATTTTCCAAAACCACTCCGGCGGGGTGTGCAATTTTATTATTTCATTCCATTTACGACTTATGTCTACATTCCATAACACTATTACTATTATTATTATTATTATTATGCCCGAAGGGGCTAGGATTAGTATTATGTCACGAGTGGCATGCCGAAGGGCTGGGTAGCCGTATGTCACGAGTGGCATGCCGGCGGGGCTAGGAGTATTATGTCGGGGCCGGCATGTCCGAAGGGCCGGGATAGACGTATGTTGGACCGGCATGCCCGAAGGGGCCATCATTTTATTTCGGGACCGGCATGCCCGAAGGGGCCGGGGATAGACGTATGTCGGGGACCGACACACCCGCGGGGATTATTACTATCATTGTTATTACTATTATTATTATTATTAGGTAGGAAGCGGCCGTCCGAAGGGACTATTTTCTTTAGACATTAAATTCATCGGGCATCCTAAATTTGCTTATTGTTTTACTTTTCGATTCATGCTTCGAGATGCTTTACATATTGTACATCTTCCGTATGCGACCCCCCCCCCTCTTTCGGGGGGTGCGTTTCATGCCACGTTGCAGTACTCCCGCATGAGCCGAAGTTATTTTAGAAGATGTTCAGCGAGAGATGGCGAGCTCCATTTCGGTTCGGAGTGTTGCCGAGTCAAGCACTTATGTCATGATATTTGTATATCCTAGAGACTTTGCGGACGGTGTCCCGTAGATAGGTGACGAGGAGCGCGAATCGATTATAGATGTTAAAAGAGTGTGTATTTTCGGATGTTGTCGGTTGGTAAAAATTACGTGATTGGATCAAGGTTTTCACAATACGTATAAAGACAGTGATCTCTATTTTGAAAAGTTTCATGTTTTAAATTTTTTTGAAATGACAAGTTTTAGTAACGCGAACATTTAAGGGTTCGCTCGACTCTGAGGAGAGTCGGGTGCCCATCACGCCCTGATGAAGATTGGGGTGTGACACTGACCCCCTTGCTTCGGGGGCTGCGTTTCATGCCCGCAGGTACAGACGTACAGTTCGGTGATCCGCCAGTCTAGGACACCTATCCTGCTGTTGGAAAGCTCCCTTTATTCGGGAGCCTACATTTTGGTATATATTCTCCCGTTGTGTATGTATTTGTGCATTCGTGGTACGGGGCCCTGTCCCGTCATATGACTCGGTTGATCTGTACTAGAGGTCTGTAGACATAGATGTGGGTTATGTACAGTTTTGTTCGGATGCGTTGAGTAAGTTGTGTTTGGGCGGCCCATCCGCCGTGGCAGCCTGTGTCGGCCGCGCGTGTATGTATGTTTCGCTACGCTATGTGTGTATTATGATAGCCTTGCCGGCTTCGTGCGTATATGTTTGTATGCGTCGGCCTTGGAGCCACGTCTGATACTGATTTATGTACGAGTCGTTTGTATGCCGAATCTGGTTAGTGAGCGCGTATGGGTGCCCAGCTCGGGCACTAGTCACGGCCTACGGGGTTGGGTCGTGACAGTTTTCATCTATGTACTGTCATAAGTTTATATCACAATTCAAGCCTAAACTCATTATCCTTCCTTTCTCCGATAATATATGTCACAATAAGAGAGAACTGAGTACAACACGACAATTTAATTAATAAATCTAATCACAATAACAGGGCAACAAGCCCCCATCAACAACAATCAACCTAATAGAAATCCATCCCGAATCGCCACAGTATGAATACAACTACACCTCATATTTCAGTACATTAAGTAATGGCGACGAGCTCACAAAATCAGAAGTCATACCAACCTAGCAAGTATCCAGCCAAAACACTATGTCCAAAGACCTAATCATGCTTTCTCCCATCAATTCTACACAATACATACGTTTAGCTAATCAAAGTCTAACTAAAGTAAGCCATAACCTACCTCGAATGCAGAACAGGAGCCACGAACTACTCCGCACAAGCCTTCTATTTTCGAAGCATCTCAGAATAGTCAAAGTCTAACAATATTATGCTAAGTAAGCAACAAACCAAGTATTTGAACAATAACAACAGTTTGGGGAAGAAGACCCACTTACTTCTACCCTTTTCAATGGATGAAACCATCCTTTAATGGTGAATTTTTCATAACTTCTATGTCTACAATAATTAACCTTCAATCCATGGGTTTCTAATCAATTTTACCCTTTGCAACAGATTTTAGAACAAAGCTTCCATTTTTATTTGAACCCTAAGTCTCAACATGCAATTCCAGCCATAAGAAATCAAATTCTCTTCCTAAAAAGTGATAATCTATATTCCTAGATGATTAATCAACAACAACATCAACAACTCACCAATTATTTAAGGGTTTACTAATTCTAGGGTTCTAGAGTTTTCACCCACCATTGATAGATATCTTAAAATAATCATGGAACTTGAAGAAAAAAGGAAAAGGAACAAATAAAGATAGAGACTTACCCTCCAAGATGCTTTCATCAATGAATGGTATGAATTTTGCCTCTTTCTCTCTTGAAAACTGACTTTGGGGTCTTGAGAATAATGGGTAGGAGTTGGGGGATTAAAATATGGCATTCTGACCCCCTATGGCCGCTGTAGCGATCACCAGACCGCTGCAGCGGTAGCGCTATAGCGCCCCTTTGGTCGCTGCCAGCGGCCAGCTGGAACAGTCCGCACTAAAACTGGCATAACTCCCTCATAAGGTGGCCAAACGCGACAATTCTTTTTCCTATAGCTTCATAATTTCGATACGGATCTAATGGTTCAAACCTCACCCAAAACAAAGGTTGGATGATCAAGTTGGATCAGTTTCTATCCACAGACCTCCGGCGAAAACACCGAATACGAGCGCAACAAAACCCAAACCCATCTGAAACTCTTTGGAACCTCACCAAAACTTGTGGACAGGTTCAAAATCATCCTTATAGCATGTTGGAACTTCCAAAACATTGACACAGGGTCATTCTAACCCGACATTGAGCATGGCCAACTCTAACTCTCTAACTTAACTAGCTTCTCCCTCAATAACTCAATTTACACTCAAACCTTGCGGAAACCAGCCCAATGACTTCATTAAGTCATAAATCATACAAGCGGGACTTGGGGAAGGGTCAACAAGGTTAAATGGGTCAAAACACTATAACGACTAAACGAGTCGTTACACTTATTAGTGGTCCCCTTCTTGTCCAATTGTCATACCAAAAGGACTATTTTCCCTCTTCTGGTCTCAAATTATGCTTTCCTCCACTCTTATTTAATTCGTGAGAGTTCTTTCCAATGTTGGGTCTATCCTGGACACTAATTTGTCATTGTAGAGTGACTTCTACTGCAGTAATTAGCCATCATGAATTCCTTCCAGAGTAAGCTGCCTGTTCTCAGATTCCACCAAGCTTTTGCAGTGAAAGCTCTACATAGGTCATGAATTCTGCTACACTGAGCACCTCCTTCCTTATATAGGTGACATAGTGTTTTTCATGCCACCCAATGGTGTCTATCATTACCATTTGCACCCCTCCAAAAGAAATTTGCAAAAATCATTTCTATTTGGTGTAGTACTCCCTTTGGTGGTTGCACTGTGGTCAGCAAGTTTGTGGGGAACTGCCTGGAGCACATGTTTAATCAAACTGGCCTTGCCCCCAGCTGAGAGAAATCTTGTCTGCCATTCTCTCATTCTACCAGTTACTCTGCTAATCATCTCTGAGTAGTATACAATTTTTTGCTTTCCATTTTGAGAGAATGCAGTTTTAGATTATGTCCCTAATGTAAATTTTGAGATTATTGATAAAGCATGACATATTTGATATAAGCAAATATCTAGAATAGTGATGTTTTTGAGTTGCTGGACTAATGGAAACAGGCTAGCGCTTAGAAGAATGAGCATGTTAGGATTCTTATTTGGACAGTGAAGAAAAAAAAAGGAGAAAAATATAAATATAACTAAAATTTCAATTTTTTTGTAAAACCGAATAATCAAAATGTTAAAAAGTTCAAACCAAAACATAGAAAAATCGAAAACCAAAATCTGAAAAATTTTAAAAAATTATTCGGTAAGTCTTTTCGATTGTAACCGAAATATGGCAACCCCTACCCGTCAGTTCTTTGCTCGATATTGTACGTGGAAAGTAATAAATTTTGTTAAATGAGTCTTGGCAATCCAGCAAAACCTAGTTAGAGAAAGTGAAATAGAAACTCTAGATTTCATTAGCCATATCTGATCTTTGAAATATTCCAATAATCGTAACCTATTATTCAATATACCAAACACAAAACAAACAGAGATAGGGGTGACACAAATGACGAGATACTATGTGACAAGACTGAATTGGAGTAAGAACCAGCACACCGGGACGAAGCAAGGGTCGATAATGTGAAGAGTAGTGAAATTTCCTAATTGGTTCATGCTATTCCATGATTTGGGGAATAAATACACAGATTTGAGGTGCCCTTAGAAAAGGCCGAATAGCCTAATGGATTCTTGTACTTGTTCTGGTTTGTCATCCCGATCCCTTTGTTCCACAGAGTTTCATCCAGACACTTCTACTTGATCATAACTTATGTTTTTAACCCTTCCGACACTGTGTGTTCCTCACTCGCTTTGACATGCATGACAGATCATATCCACATCAGATAATTAATACCAAAACCCAAAAAAGAAAAACCAAAAGCTAAAAGTTCTCCTTCCCTCTTTTTGCTATCTGCTTTTCATCTATGTAGATTCACATTTGCCCTTTTTTCACCTTCTTTTGCTACTCAACAATACCCTTCGAAGCCACACTTCATTATTCCCTCTTGAAAATTTTGGATTATTGTTCAATGGTTAACAAGAATTAAAATTTGAATTTTTCCTTCCCACTTTCTGCAACCAAATGATCAAGAAAAATACAATATTTATAGATAACTTTGAACATGAATCTGGAAAAAAAAATGAATCGAAGTCAAAATCTTGGAGAAAAAGATTTACATAAAATTTTGTTGCGATGGTTTGTGAGATGAAATTTAAAGTGGATGTTTTTTCTCCTTTGTCACGTTGATTTTTCTTTGGTGGGTGATAAGAAGAAGAAGAAGAAGTTGAGGAGGAAGTAGTGAAGGTCATCAATGACAAGTAGTGGTTCCCGTACTCTCTCGAAACGGTGAAATTTTTGGGTTACGAAAATGGATGCTTTCTGGTGGGGATTTTGGGGTGGAGACATCAACGGAGAAGAATGGAAACAAGGTGCAAATATTTTTGTTTTTTCTCTCTTATTTTGCTTTCTTTTTAATCTAAATCTAAATATTCACGCTCATTATACATGTGAATTACACGCATTTTTCCAACCCAACCCTGAAGTTGCCACATGTGCAGTCAACGGTTAGAGGCGTTTAAAACATAGGTTTTGATCAAGTAGAAGTGTCTCGATGAAACTCCGTGGATTATTGAGACCGGGATGACAAACCGGTACAAGTACAAGGGTCTACTAGGCTATAAGGCCTGACTAGAAACCAGGCATGTGATGGAAAAAGGATAGCTTGGACTTGAAGTGCGCTAATTTTGAAAACTTGGAGGACTATTATTGCTCCAGATAACAAAGCTAGCATGATTTCAAGTGTTGGTCCAAACAGTCGGGGTGATTTTGGGCCTTTTCTTGAACATTGGTTCCAAAATTGGCCTGAAAGAAATAGTAGAAAAAAAGATAACAGAAGAAACTGAAGGTGAAAAGACGTGGCAAAACAGAGAGCCACAAATATTAGGCTTTGTAAATATAGGTGTTCATTTAAATTGCAGCCTCAAGATTCAGTAGAAGAAGAAATCTCCAGCTTCCGTTTGTGATTTCTGATAAAAATTTGTGGATAAGATCGCACCAACAAATGTCACTACCCAACAATGTCATGTCTTACATGCAGATTCTAACTGATCTGCAACCATGCAACTCTTCTTCTCTTCTCATAGTCAACAGGTACCCACATATCCTTTTCTCGTACCCCTTCTCAATTTCTTAATTTTCTGCTAATGGTAATTGTTGCTCTTTTATCATCTTGTTTACTTAGGTAAACTGCTTATTACTTATAACAATAACAAAAGTGAATGACAGAGCTACAAGTTATAACTTTTTGAAATTTGTTTCATGAGCAAGGAATCTCAGTTTGTTGCAAAATTCATGGATTATCTTTGCTGTTCTTTCTTTTAAGTATATGGGAAATTCAGTAGAGTGGTTCAAAGAGTACTCGAAGTTGTTGGGTTTGTTTACAATTGCCAGTTTTTGTTAATTTATTTGCCTCTAATATGATCTTTGACTTTGTAGTCCTCTCAGATTGCAGCTTCTCAATCCTTGACGCAGTAGTTTTTGCTCATACCTTGTATATGTAGAAAAGTATCGTCACTCGTATAGATTGCTGACGCGTGGCTGTCTTGCAATTTTATATATTCCCTCTGTTTTAATTTATGTGAACCTATTTACTGGGCACGGAATTTAAAAAAGAAGAGAAGACCATTAAATTTGTGGTATTAAATGAGTTATATATTTTTTGTGTGGCTATAAATTATTGCATAAAGGTAAATTATTTCCAAATACAAAAAGGGGTCATTCTTTTTTGCACGAACTAATAAGAAAATAGGTTCACATAGATTGAAACGGAGGGAGTATTATCTTCCCACTTTAGGAAATTACCTTTTCGAACTAGAAGTTGCATACTGCCGGATTTTCCCTTTCTGGATTTGGGTGACTAATTTACCCCTTTGGAGCTAATAATGGAATGACTCAGTGACCACTCTATTAATTGCCTATACTTCTTATCTTAGCTAATTTCTATTTTGAGTGTGTGTATATATATAGTTCAGATCTAGATTGATTATTAAAAATGATTAACAAATAGTAATATATTTTGTATCCAGTAATTTAATAGAACACATAGAGTTCAAGGATCTGGCTCAGGACATGGATTTTTGGGTTCTTAGTGTCTCACTAGCCATACATGGACTCATTGCTGTCATTTCATGCTCAAATATCAGCTTGACAACGCCCTTGAGTGGCTATCCTAACACTTTTATTTGTGATAAGCATTTAAATTTCAGAGTGCAATCTTTCTTGTGAACCTTTCTTATCAATAGGCAGATGTTTTCCCTTGGGCTCCTAATATTTGGCATTTTCAGCTTAGTCTGTTACAAACTGCTAACTACCTATCAAGTCTTGCAAGTGGATATTTGTTGCTTTCAAGATAGTTGTGCAAATTCCTTGTCTGGGGATGAACTTGTTACTTCAGTGTCTACATGAGTAGTAGATTAAAGTAAAATTGCACATAATTTTCCTATTAAAATCTTGGCACTGAGGATTAGTATGACCTTAGTTGCCTTGCACAACCACTGCATACTTTTGTGCAAACATGATACATGGCGGCTTCCCTTCTTTCCTAATGAGTACATCTAAAACTTGATTTTGTCCTTACTTAGCCAAGTTACATTTTTGAATACTGATAAGATATTATGGCTTAACTGGATCACACTGAATACCTCTAAGTTCTGTAATACAATAGAACCCAATGGCACTAATTCTAGTGATTCTTCGTTTCAATATACCAGCATGGCCAAGGATAGAGCTAGGCGGATTTTCGGCAGGTAGGGGCTGCGGCCCCATCTAGCTTTTCAAATTGTAGGTTTCTGGCCTTTTTGACTATTGAATAGTTTACTTGTTGAAAGGAATTGAAAATTCTTCTGAAATATACTCTTCCCTTGCCCCCATCCCTAATTTTTTGAATGTTCCTGTATAAGTTGCCTCCACTGTCCCTCCACTCTCCTGGCTCCAACACTGACGTGTTTACCTGGAATACTACTTTCAGATAATTGGCTTTCAATTGCTTGACAAGTTGAATTCTTCTGAAGTCTATACTCTGCCTTTTTGATACTTCTGGTGTGGAAAAGTCCTTGTTGAAAACGTGTGGTATCATCAACTTCTTCCAGCTCACTCTTGTTTCCCGGCGTTCTTTTGCTTTTTTATTCATCACTATCTTAAAAGGTTCCCATTTTGCAGGGAAAATGCCCTTGAGGCAGCGGTAAGTTTCCGTGGGATAGATAAATAGAGGCAATTAATATTGCTTTCATCATAAGCATCAGGACAATTAAGAAGTGATAAGCAGAGTATGGGAGAATTTGGAAATGAGGTAGCCAAGTCTATTATTTTTGAGAAAAAGAAGAATGGAACAAGTTCAAGCAAGTTGAAGATTTCTGCGTCTTCCACCATAGTATTGGCACACAACTGAATGTATTTTGATGACATCTTAGTTATGCTTTCTTGTATATATGTTTTAAGCTCTCTGTTCACTTAACGTGTGCAGGAATCTCATCTACATGAAAACCGAGCTCATCTTATTTCAGCTATGGCGAATTCTCCACGTCAATCTCACTGCACTGCCTGTAGGGAAAGTAGGAGTTGCCAAATTGTTCGTTCAAGAACAAAACTGATGAATGTTTTGATTGAGAGGAAAAAACCACAAGAGGTCCATTCAATATTGAAGGGTCTTACAGAAGAAGGACATCGGCCAACACTTGTGACATATACAACTGTTTTGGCTGCCTTGACTCTCCAGAAACGTTTCAAGTCGATTCCGTTGCTTCTTTCCAAATTGGAGCAAGACGGACTAAAACCTGACTCCATATTCTTCAATGCCGTGATAAATGCTTTTTCTGAATCTAGAAATGTCAAGGAGGCAATGAAAGTGTTCCAGAAAATGAGGGAGAAAGGATGTAGGCCCACAACCAGCACTTTTAATTCATTAATTAAAGGATTTGGAATCGTTGGTAAGCCTGAAGAATCTCTGAAACTGTTGGAAATTATGTGTCTTGAAGAGAATGTGAAACCTAATGACAGAACGTATAATATTCTGGTCCGAGCTTGGTGTAACAAGAACCAAATTGCAGAAGCCTGGAATGTGGTTCACAGAATGGTTGCAGCTGGTGTAAAACCTGATGTTGTTACTTACAATACTATAGTAACGGCCTATGCTCGGAACAAGGAGACTGGTAGAGCTGAAGCAATGATTTTTCAAATGCAAAATCACAAAGTGCCACCAAATCATCGAACGTGTGGTATTATTGTGGATGGGTACTGTAAAGAGGGAAATATGACAGAAGCATTGCGGTTTGTTTACAGGATGAAGGATCTTGGTGTACTTCCTAATCTAGTAATATTCAACTCTCTCATCAAAGGCTTTCTCGACATCACTGATACTGATGGTGTTGATGAGGTATGCATCCATATTGGTTTTCTATCAGCAATTTACTGATCATTAAGTTGTGTAGGAAACCATTCTTCATTATATCTTTTCATGTACAAATTTTAATTTTGCATGTATGAGTGTCAGTTTTCACCTATAAAGAGTAAATAAATACCCCTTGAATACTTAAGAAGGGTGGAAACCACTGCAGTGTTATTTAGTGTAGCTTCGAGCCTTGTGGAGAAACAAAAGGAGAAAAAGAAAAGAGTGTTGCGTCATTCTGATCATGACATGTTTCTTATTCATCGGTTAAATGTGCAGACACTTACTTTGATGGAAGAGTTTGGGGTGAAACCAGATGTGGTAACATTTAGTACTATCATGAATGCATGGAGTTCAGCTGGACTTATGGATAAATGCCAAGAGATATTTGATGACATGATTAAGGCCAGTATAGAACCTGATAGCCACGCATTCAGCATTCTTGCTAAAGGCTATGTTCGTGCTGGAGAACCTGAAAAAGCCGAAGCACTCTTGAAAGTTATGGCTTCATCAGCTGTACATCCAAATGTTGTAATGTTCACAACAATCATCAGTGGATGGTGCAGTGCTGGACAAATGGAGTATGCTCTGAGGGCATTTGAAAGGATGTGCCAAATGGATGTACCTCCTAACTTGAAAACTTTTGAGACCCTCATATGGGGTTATGGAGAAGCAAAACAACCATGGAAGGCTGAGGAGTTCCTCCAAATTATGGAAGAGATGGGTGTATCTCCCACGAAGAATACTCTTCAACTTGTTGCAGATGCATGGCGATCAATTGGTTTCCTTAACGAGGCCAAGAAAATTTCAGATGATGGTAGGGCAATCTTGAATGCTCTGGAGGATAAGCAACCAGCGGACAACTATGAACAAGTTTATCCTATAGAGAAATCAAATGGTTCTCTCTCAAGCCTCAAGCAAATAACCAACCAAAATGGTTCGAGCACTGTCAATAAAAGAAGCCAAATTGTGCTGAACAGATCCACGTCTTTTTCCACAAGCATAAATGTGGCAACTAAATCAATATTGCTTCCCCACACTTGTAGATTCAAGGTGAAATCTTTGATGATATTACACAAGCAGTGTCAAATGCAGATAGGAATACACGGTTTTGTGAATTCATGTAGAATGGTGGCCTGAAATTAACAAACTTCTGGTTCAGTCTATTATGGGAAGTCTCATGAATTCAAAATGTATACAGGCATTGAAGCCTTTGGCATCACAAAGGCCTGCAATTGTACCATTGGATCATCGATGGTGTATTTATTAACATGTATGTACACTGTTATCTTATTCAAAACGTATACGATTATGAAATGTGTATTCTTTAGGTTGAAATGATATTCATGGCAACTGTCCAATGTCTTGGGCTTCTATTAACAGAATTAGCTACCTGCATCTTGAAGTTATCTAGTTTCTTGGCGATGGCTTTTAGAATGGAAACTGTAGCAATTTTATCTTTGGGAAAGCCTACGCCTAAAATGATAATCCAACTCTTTCAGCGAATACAGACAATCCTAGAGGTCACTTCTTCATTTTTGTTTACTAATTTTTCCCTCAAAATCTCCTCTATCATGGTTCGTAACCCCTTAAAAGAATCCTACCCAATGTAATCTTTCAATTGATTTTGATTTTTTCTCTCGATTTCTCAGCTCACCCAATCGCAGTTTCATCATTTTTTGGCGTATCATTTTCATTTTTTCATACTCATTAATGATTTCCACCTTGGAGCTCATTTCTCACATTCAACTGGTTTTGAGATTAAGTTTGTAACTAGTTAGTTCTTAGTACCACTTAGTTACAGTTGTATTTATTAATTTACAACTCGGTTAGTTAATTACTAAGGTTAGTTCTATAATTGTAGGTCTCGGCTTAAATCGGTTGTGTATGCATCTAACATGGATAGCACTTGTACTTTACTCATTTTACATCAATGGAAAATATCTTTTTCCTCCCATATTCTCCCCTCTACTCTGAAGCTCGACCTCTCTTCAATGGAGATTGACATTGTTTTTTTCTCAATCCAACCTCATACAACATGGTATCAGAGCTACAACTTTCAACTCCGCATCATTTCATCGCTAATGTGATTTTCAGCTTATCGATTCAACCTCGTTGTTTCTAGCTTTGCAAACCTAGAATAGGAAAACAACTGTTCAGTTTTTTCTAGCAATTGTTGCAATTATTGCAACTCTATTTGGATCTTATCGCAATTCTCACAGTTCTCTAGTTCAATTTCTGTTCAACTTCTTTTTTCGATTGACTTTTACTTCTCTGTTGGTGAAATTTCTTCTTGAACCAAAAATCAATGGCTAAGGATAAGGAGACGTCAGATTCAACTGATCCACTATACATGCATTTGTCTGAAAGCGTTGGATCTACTCTAGTACCTCTACTTTTTGATGGGATTGGATATTGATCATGGAGAATGGGAATATTGCGAGCCTTTTCAGTGAAGAACAAAATGGGCTTCATTAATGTGAAGTGCAAAAAGCCAGATTAAAATGATCCTACGTTTAATCAGTGGGAAAGATCGACGATATGGTCACTTCGTGGATTCTAAACTCACTATTGAAGGACATAGCAGATAGCATGTAATATGTCAACAATGCCAAGGAACTTTGGCAGAATTAGAAGACCGATATGATCAAACTAACGGAGCAAAACTGTATCAACTTCAAAAAGAAATCAACGACCAAACTCAGGGGTCTTTGGACATCGCTAGCTACTTGTCACGACCCATTTCAGCCTAGGTCATGCGGGCACCTACCTTTTCCACCTCGGTAGGCGAACCCTTAACTCAACATTCACAATAATAGAAAATAGCAGAAGAAAGTAAAATAACGTAAGTCTCACAATATAATATAATTTTAACAAGTGCGGAAGTAAATGAAATCCACCCCAATATCTGGTCTGGTCATACAAGAGCATCTAAATCCGAATACTAAAGGTCTGAATAATAATACATAAGTAGTCTCAAATCATGTCTCTGAATGGAAAGCAAGATATAAGTAACAGAAGAGTCTTCGAGGTCAGCGGACGCCATGCTCATCCTGGAAAACTCGAGTGGAAGCTGAAGAGTCGATCAACCACGAGTCAGAGAAGTAGATCCGAAAAGAACGCAGCAAGTGCAGGTTAGTACAAACAACAGTATTGGTAGGCATCATCGGCCGACCAAGCATAGATAACATAATTCAGAAAATAAGTAGATAGCAAGGAATCCAACAAGTATAAGATAATAAAATCACGACCAAGTATTCATCATCGCCTACGTAAAGCCTCTAAACCCAAGTACACCAAGTTCGAAATATGTATATATCCAATTCAATCATCACAATAGAATCATCACGATCTATCATCATAACAGAGTCATCACAATCCAATCATCACAATATCTCAATCAAGTCATAATGCAGTGCAATGCACAAATGGAATGGATGAGATGTAATGCCATGCAAATGAGGTGTACACATGTACTCCGGACAGAAATATCGACGTTTTGGTAGCATAACTCAGTGTGATTCGCAAAGTCTAAGTGCCACCCATCCCGGATCTTTGCCCAACAGACAGACGAGACCCTGGTTAATTGCTCACAGGGAGATTCTCACCGGCACAACTCTGGGGGACCCACGGAGCCCATGCACTAACAATGATTCTGGAATAACATCGGAATCGGCCATGCAACAACGATGCCGGTGTCACGACCCAAACCGATGAGCCGTGACAAGTACCCGACCACTACTGGCCGAGCACTCCCATGTTGACATTTACTCCTCACTGACTATCCTGGGCCCATACACAATCTGTAACTGAGCTATCTTTTGTCTCCTGAACAACCAACATAAGAGACACCACATCGAGAACTCACGGCCAACACATACATATAAGCGTAAACATGAATATCGAGAGTAACAGAGACCGATTCAATCGCATATATATATATATATATATATATATATATATATATATATATATATATATATATATATATATATATATATATATATATATATATATATATATATATATATATATATATATATATATATATATATATATATGTATGTATGTATATATATATGTATACATATGTATACATATATATATATATGTATACATATGTATACATATATATATGTATACATATATAAATATATGTATACATATATATATATATATACATATACATATATATATATATATATGTACATATATACATATATATAAATATATACATATATACATATATATAAATATATACATACATATCGTACGACCAAATAAGCGCCGATGAGGGCATAACACCACGGCTACATATCACTGTCTACAGACCTCTATAGAATACAGACTATAGAAAGGACAGGACAAGGCCCGTCCGTACCCATATATGTACATAACAAGATGGCATACCAAAAAGAGCTGCAAACGACTTCGGATCAATGGAGCGTGCGATCGCCGCGGAGGGGAGGTCCTACGCTCGTGGATCACGACGGGCTACCCGACCTGCGCGGCATGAACGCAACGTCCACAAAACGGGCGTACGAATAATGTACCGAGTATGTAAGGCATGAACAATACTATAATAAAAAATATGGAACATAACATGAGATAAGGGAATAACCTGTACATCAGGATACCTCTTAGGGCGGATGCCATGCATGCTTAGCTTTCTTTGAAAAACATTTCTTATACATGTATACATAAAATAGAACATATCATATTGCCGAGGAACGTCGGCTCCGATCCATTTAACCATATACCCCTCGTCCAGGCATCCCTCCTCTGGGATGATATCATGTCATATTATACCAACTGATCAGGTGGCCATGCGTCTATAGCGCCTCGCCCTTATTCCCATCTTCCCCATATACATATACATATACATATATCATATACATATATCGTATAAGCAGCATGCATGAGAGCCCAAAGAAAGTTATGTCTCTATCGGAGTGACGTAAGGTCGGTAACCTCCGATTGTGTTATGGAATAGTCATCATCGCTCTATCTCACCTTGAAGGAACAATTATTATAAGGTGAGACTATCAATGAAGAATAGCATTAAGAGAAAACATAGAATAAGATCATAAATCTCATAAGGCGTCAATTCATATACTTTGGAATCTTTAAAAATAGTCATCATCCGTGAATAAAATTGAGAAATCAAGAAATAGCTCAACATTCTTATATCGTCATTGAAATCGCAAACTTGGAACCTTTAAACACAGAATCATTATCATCATAATTATCATAGGAGAATATTCTCATCTCTGACATCACCATTATCATTGTGAAAACAGGTTCATCGTTGTTATCATAAGACCTTACGGAGCCATAAATATCTGATTTGGAAAATACGAACATTTTGGAAAGCATTTATGAATTATTAGGAAAGGATTTATGCCTTGGAGTCATAAACATCTAACTTTTGAAAACAAGGAAGATATGGAAACATTTATGAAGTCATAACATAGGAATCATGCCTCTGAAAGAAAGGGACGAGCCTTAACATACCTGTTCGACCTCCTATTAGCTACGCTTATGCGTCCGAGCTCGTAAATCTACATTTAAGAGGATTTACACTAACGTTAGCCTCTTTATCGCACACTTGTTCCAAGTTCTCAAATCAAACTATTTTATATTCTGCCAAAAATCGGGCAGCATCTCCCCTGTTTATATGCCTAGCCCGAATTCTCAATTCAGCAACCAACAACAACAACAACATTACCAGCATCAATAACATCATTTCCAAAGCCAAAGTATTCCATAAAACATCCCACACGCTGTTTTCCAACTTCCATAACTAATCAGCTCAGTATGCAATTATTTAACCATTCTATCTTTGTGAATAAGCCGGTATTAACATAAATAGGAAGAGATTCATACCTTTCTCGTGGTAATATTTCTATATATTCACTCCTCCCCCTTGAGCTTAAGCCACAACGCGTCAATACATAATTTTGTAGTTGCAACTATACACCGTCTGGACCGAAATTTGAAAATTTTACCTGGTTTAGGCTTAAAAAGTTGATGTTTGGAAGGTTGGGGAAGTTTCTGGAATATTGGAGAGGTTTTGAGTGTGTTTGGTCTGAAAAATGAGGGGGAAACCCCTTTTTATAGCAGTCCAGGCTCTGCCTGGACTGACTTAAAAATTGCACAGCGCGATCGCACTGCCACGTGGCGCGTTCGCGCTGAGTTACAGGGTTCTTCCCTGCGCATTCGCGCAGGGTTATTTCTCTGCCCAGATATCCGATCTTAAAACGTGCATAACAGGTGATCTCGATATAGTATGAGGGCCCACGACCTATGGTTGGAAAGCTAATTCAATTATCTACAACTTTCATTCTTGGTGTTTTTCCAAATTCCAAACTTATAATGATGTTGTGGCCTCTTCAAGTCAGATTGTCCGAAAACATTTTCTTAAATCATCCCTTTGGAGGGCTTATGCCCATATTTGGCTCAAAGGTCCTTCTTAAGACTTGCTTAACTTCCCATGTACTACTCGTATGATCTTTCATATGTCCTTTATAAAATCCCAGCATGTGGGCCCCACTTAGCTTACAGTAACGAGGGCTTTTTCATCCAGTAATGTATGAACTGATTCACCCCATATGGTCTCCAAATATCATATGTGTATTATTATTAATACAAGGGAGACATTCAAAGCTGCAACAACTATAGAGGTGTCAAGCTGCTAAGTCACACTATGAAAGTGTGGGAAAGGGTGGTGGAAATGAGGGTGAGAGAGGTGTGTATTTCAGAGAACCGCCTTGGATTCATGCCGGGGCGCTCGACTACAGAAGCCATTCATATTGTAAGGAGATTGGTGGAGCAGTATAGAGAGCGGAAGAGGGACTTGCACATGGTATTCATTGACCTAGAAAAGGCCTATGACAAGGTGCCAAGAGAGGTCCTATGGAGATGCTTGGAGGCTAAAGGTGTACCTATGGTGTACATTAGGGCGATAAAGGACATGTATGATGGAGCTAAGACCAGGGTAAGGACGGTAGGAGGAGACTCGGAGCACTTCTCTGTTCTGATGGGGTTGCATTAGGGATCAGCTCTTAGCCCGTTTCTATTCGCCTTGGTGATGGATGAATTGACGCGACAAATACAAGGTGAGGTGTCACGACCCAACCCCGTAGGCCTTGACTAGCCTGAGCTGGGCACCCGTACACACCCATTAACCAGAAACAGAATACAAACAGCTTATACATATACAAAGATCATACGTCAGACCACAGCTAGCATAACCAGCCTTTCGTACGTAAAGTGAAACGTCGCCCAAAGCCTGCCACAAATATATATATACATATTCTTGTCATAACTTTCGGCGTATAATATCATACATAAGCCGGTAAGGCTATCATAGTATAGGGGGGACGTCCAAATCACAAATCACGCGTACACGGCCCGAACAGTGATTACCACAACCCACACATATGTGTCTACAGACCTCTAAGAATAATGACGGGACAGGGCCCCGCCGTACCCATGAATAGACACATACATATGCATCGGAAGAATCTGTACCGAAACATAGGCTCCAGAACAAGGGAGCACTCCAAAATAGCTGAATGGAAATCCTAAGCTGGCGGATCACCGAAACAAGCATCTGTACTTGCGGGCATGAAATGCAGCCCTCGAAGAAAGGGGGTCAGTACGAAATATGTACTGAGTGTGCAAAGTATGAAATATAGTAGTCAGGATTATAACCGGAACAAGAAGTACAGAGAATAAGTGCATCATCCAAAATATCAAAATGCTTACTTATTAAAACATAAATCATGCATGGGGGCTCAGGAATATGGTTGCCCTCCCGTCGATGGCGCCATAACACATCATACTCCGGAAGGTTTCAAATCTCCGTAATCTCCGTAACACATCATAACATCATAACACATCATAATGCCATAACACATCATAACACCATAAGCGGTACCCGGCTGTTACACCTCGAAAATTTCCCCTTAGTATATAAGTGTGTAAGCTCGCGAAGGAAATGACGCATATAAGGTTTAGATAAGCAAGGAGTAGGGATTGATAGTCCTAATTAAAGATTCCAAAAGGCACCGAGTTGAAGCAAGAAAGTTGTTAAGGAAGGCAAGTTATGAGTCGAGTGTACCGGATATGAACTACGAGTATGGAGTTGATGATGTATGAATAATGCCCTAAGAAAGAGTTATAACATCCCTTAGAATGGTATTGAAGTGATGAGCAAGTGTTAAGAAGGTTCCATGAGGATCGGAGATCAAACGAGTCGACGAAGCAACTTTCGAAAAACTGGGCAAACATACGGCTAGACATACTGGCCGTATAAAATCTGCGGCCGTATGTCCGGCCATGGATTTAGCCCGAGAATGCCATGATTCACTGGACCAAATATACGGTCCAACATACGGTCGGTAGATTTTATACGGACCGTATGTTGGTCCGTATATTTCCATCGGGGCCTGAAATGTATTTTTATATAAGGGATCATTTCATTTCATTTTCATTCCATCTCCCACTCCTCCACACCTCAAGACCTCTCTAGAATATTCCATACCTTTCATCCATGAGAAAATAAGAGAAATCAAGGATCAATAACAAGAAGTCAAGAGAATCAAGCTTAAGAACTCCATTAAAGCTCCCAAGGTCAAGGAATTCCAAGCAAGGAGAAATAGGGTTTTGGTGCTAGAAGGTGTATTATCATTCAAGGTTTATTCCTCTACCATTTGAGGTGAGTTTCATGAACTTTACATGTTGTTTGAAGTATTGTTAAGATGAAACACTTAGATTATGAAAGAGTATGGAAAATGGGTCATAAATGGGTGAATAATACCATTGTTGAATAGTAGTTGAGGTGAATCATGAAAATGGTTACGTTGAGATTGTGAATGTGTTATAAATGATATTTAGGGCATGGAATAAGTATTATAAGTGAACAAACGTGACAATGAACCATAGTCATGAATATGGAGAATTTAGGTGAAATTATGAAATGCGAATCATGGAAATGAATGACAATTATTGTTAGCTATTTTGTGATGGTTATTATGAATGTGGGGAGTTGATATGGAATAGGGCGGAAAGTAGTATAAGCAAAGGAAATGCTGCCCAAATTTCTATAGCTTTAATGAGTATGCTCTTGTGACGATATAGCTAATGTCGATACGAACTCTCTTGAAGGTAAAGATGAGGACGTCAAAGGAGAACGAGCAAGCTATAAAGTAGTTAACGACAAAAGGTACGTGAGGCATTACCCTTCCTCCCAAGGCATGAATCCTATGCATAATTTTCCTCTTCTTCCATAAATCTCCTATGCTTCTAGAGATGAAAGTCTAAGTTCATGAATGACGAGACGGGACAAGAAATGCGCTATGAATACGATAACGACCCTAGAGACCACGATATGATGTTCTTACGAAATCAATAATGATGAACACGATCCATTGTCATTCCTTCTTATATGTACTCACCTTAAATTGTAAATCCCTCCAAGGTGAGATATGGTGCTTATGCTTATTCCATAACATGACCGGGGGTTTACGACCTTATGTCACCCCGACATAAACATAGCTACCCGTAAGCGTAATGTGTGTATATGTAACTAAGGATGTTAAATCATGGTAAGATTATGATAAGCCACGATATGTCTATGAATTGAATGTTAATGATGACAAGTGTATGAAATGCATGGTATGTGTGATAATGTGATTCCACCGCGCCTAATTGGCCGGACATGTCACCGCTACGGCGGGCTGCTATGATTCCACCGCGCCTAATTGGCCGGACATGTCACCGCTACGGCGGGCTGCTATGATTCCACCGCACCGAGGAAAGGGCGGACATGATCACCACTGGGGGGGGGGGGGGGGTTACCGGACGCGGTAACGATATGATGATGTATGATTGATGTGATGATGCTTGCATGCTATGATAATGTATGTGATTTATTTATGTATGATGTATGCACATGAAACTGGTTCATATGTAAGAAAGTGTACAGGTTGTATTCTCGTCTCATGACTTATGGTTCCCTGATTGTGCTCATTTAATTTCTGCCTTACGTACTCAGTACAACGTTCGTACTGACGTCCTTTTCTTTGGACGCTGTGTTCATGCCCACAGGTAGGCAGGGAGACGGGCCGATCCCTAGACGATGGGCGATTTGTGAGCACTCCATCGTCGGAGGTGCTATTGATTATTCTTTTGGTACATATTTGTATATTCATATTTTGGGCACGACGGGGTCCTGTCCCGTCCATATGTCTAGTATTCCATTAGAGGCTCGTAGATACGCATGTGTGGGAAGTGTGGTCCCATGGTCTCTATGTATATGTATGTATATGTATATATATCTTTTGTTAACCGAAAAGCTTATGTTTATAAAAGGGATTATGTTTTAAATGATGAGATATTTTTATGAAATTGGACAAGCATTGTGAATGAGAGCATATAGATAATGGCATGAGCGGTATTCGGTGGTTAGCCCCGGATGCCCGTCGCGGCCCGTAATTCGGGTCGTGACAGAAGTGGTATCAGAGCGGTTCAGTCCTAGGAAGTGTCTACGAGCCGTGTCTAGTAGAGTCTTGTTTATGGTGTGTTACACGCCACGCTAATAAACAAGAGGCTACAGGGCATTTAGGAAAATGACCATCCTTCTTTATATGAGATCGTGCGATAGAGCGAGTGTATAAGATATACTCCTTCCTAACGAATGTGCTATGATTTCGAAATGCCGCCAAAAGCTAAAGCCGCCCCGGAAGGGCAAGACTACGGCAAAGAGGCGGGCGGAAAGAGAGCCGCCTATGAATATAGATGAAGGGGAATCACATCACGAGGCTTTATCTAATGCCTCCACTACTCCTCCTATTACAGAGGGACAAAAAGGGGCTTCTATTCCAGCTCCTATCCCTCCAGTTCCTCCACTGGCTGCTTCGGGCCAACAAGTAGCCGAGGCTATTAACTTATTGACACAGTTGGTTGCTGCTGAGGCAAAGAGGCAAAATGCGGGCCCAGTGATCGTTCGACTAGTACTAGAGCCCGTGATTTCATGAGCCTAAATCCTTCGGAATTCTTTGGGTCAAAGCCGGATGAGGACCCACAAGGATTCATTGATGAAATGCTGAGGACATTGCGAATTATTCATGCTTCCGAGACTGAATTAGTGGAGTTAGCATCATATAGACTCCGAGATGTGGCAGTATTATGGTATAACAATTGGATAGCGTCGAGGCCAGAAAATGCGTCTTCTCCCATGTGGCAAGAATTCGTTGACGCTTTCATTCGCCACTACTTACCTCCCGAGGTCCGCCGAGCTAGAGCGGACAGATTTTTAAATTTAAAGCAAGGGAATATGAGCGCCCGAGAATATAGCCTTCAATTCAATTCCTTGGCTAGATATGCCTCTCGATGGTGCCGACATGGGCGACAGGGTGCACAGGTTTGTGAGTGGCTTAGGGCCACATCTATTTAAGGATTGCTTGACGGCCTCGCTGCAGGACGGGATGGACATTTCCCGTATTCAAGCTCATGCCTAAAATTTGAAGGGGCAGCAACCTCCGCAGAGGGGTGATCGCGACACTGATAGAGGGCAAGGTAAACGGGCGAGGTCTACGGGCGCAGGAGGTGATTATAGAGGTGGATCAAGGCAGACATATTCCGAGCACTCAGTTCAGTCAGTGACGAGTGCACCTCCCCGATTTACAGGCAGGAGATCGATCGTTCTGTCGATCGATCCCGGGGTCGAGTTCGAGGGCCCCGGGTTCTCGGTTTGGGGGAGATTACGGTAGGGGAGCCGGTTCCTCGATGCCGCCGATGCGAAAAAGTAAATTGCACTCGGGGCCATGTCGCCGGGGTACGGATGCGTGTTATAATTGTGGGCGGGGTAGGACACTTGTGCGAGGCCGTCCCTCGAGATATGGCGGTGGGGCTCAAACCACGGGGTCGGTAGCGAGTTCTTCTTCCGTACGCCCGACGGGGCGTACTCCCCGTTTCGTCGAAGCCGAGGTAGAGGCCGAGGGGGAGCATCTACATCGGTGCCACGCGACCCCCGATTATATGCCTCGGCGGGGGACGGCGGGGATCTCGAGTCGTCCCCGATGTGGTTACGTGTATATTGTCCGTATTCTCTCTCATGATGTGTATGCATTGATAGATCCGGGTCCACGCTATCTTACATTACTCCATATGTTGCTAATCGTATTGGGGTGAAGCCCGAGCTGATTGAACCTTTTGAGGTATCTACCCCGGTTGGCTATCCCGTGATAGCAAAACAAGTGTATAAAGATTGTATAGTTGTGTTATGCGATCGCCAAACCAAGGCTGATTTGGTTGAGCTTGAAATGTTAGACTTTGATGTAATTATGGGTATGGATTGGTTGGCCTCATGCTATGCTAATGTTGATTGCCGAATGAAATTAGTTCGATTTCAATTCCGGGAGAGCCCGTGCTTGAATGGAAAGGTAATACGGCAACTCCAAGGGGTAGGTTTATTTCCTACCTTAAGGCAAGAAAGATGATAGCTAAAGGATATATTTACCATCTAGTCCGCGTTCACGATACGGAAGCGAAGTCACCAACTCTCTAATCTGTCTCGGTGGTAAATGAGTTTCGGACGTATTCCCGCATGAGCTCCCGTGCCTTCCTCCGGAAAGAGAAATTGAGTTCACTATTGATGTGTTGCCGGATGCGGCACTATTTCTATTCCTCCTTATCGAATGGCTCCGGCGGAACCGAAAGAATTAAAGGACGGAAAGATTTGCTCGAGAAGGGTTTATTAGACCCAGTTCCTCTCCGTGGGAGCACCAGTTTTATTTGTGAGAAAGAAAGATGGCTCCCTACGAATGTGTATTGATTATAGACAGCTGAACAAAGTGACGATAAAGAATAAGTATCCTCTTCCGAGAATTGATGATTTGTTCGATCAGCTACAAGGTGCCAATTGGTTTTCAAAAATAGACTTGAGGTCCGGATATCATCAAGTGAGGGTCGAGAAGAAGATATTCCCAAGACGACTTTTAGAACAAGATATGGCCATTACCCCGAAAGTGATGTCGTTTGGGCTAACTAAGCACATTACATCCGTATTTTGAACGACGGGACGATTCGGGTTAACTACGAAAAGTTAGGGTTAAGACCATTCCGGGTTACGAAGTCGAGACGTGTGACCTTCGATTTTGTCATGCGACCTAAGTGTGTATGACGTTATTGGTATGGAAACATTAAAGAAACTTTGGGACCAAAGATGGAATTAAGGGAAGTTGGCTA